>NC_035109.1:328609937-328912968 GCF_002204515.2 Aedes aegypti
TCCAAAACAAGCCTGATGTCATCTGAAAGATTCAATAGAAACGTAAAAACTAATGTCATCTTAAGAAATTCTTTTTTTCAGACTACTTATGCCAAACGACTATTGTGCCAAAGAACCATTATGCCAAATGACCTACCATCATCTTTACCCCATAACGCACTAAGAAAAGGTGATCTACCCTCGTTATGGGTAATGGTAACCAGCGTTATTGTGATCCAACGCACATCTAAAATGCGTAGATGGCGCTCTTCTAGAATAGGTATTAGTGAATCATAATCAAAATTTCTAGTGAGAACTTCTACAGAAAAATAACCACAATCATTTTACTGACAAGATTTTTGCAATTTAAGGCACCGTCAAACCGTAAATATTCATTTCAATTTGAAAATCTTTCGCTATATAATCTTACTTAGGGGCCCAGATAGCCGTAGCGGTAAATGCGGAGCTATTCAGCAAGACCAAGCTGAGGGTCGTGGGTTCGAATCCCACCGGTCGAGGATCTTTTCGTAAAGGAAATTTTCTCGACTTCCCAGGGCATAGAGTATCAACACATAGAGTATGGTACATAGATGTACAAGCCACACGATATACACATGCAACTGTCCCAGTTGAGACATTAACACCAAAGAGAAGAAGAAGAAAAAGAAGAACCTAACTCTAATCAAAAGAGTTACATATTTCTCAGGAGCACATAAATGTACTGACGAGCAGGCTTTATTCTGCTCATCTTGATCTGATAGATGAACACGCTAAACTTGTCACGCTCAGAAATGAGTGCCGAGTACACAAAATCAGGCTCTCTTCATGCAGCACAGATTCTGTGCAAAGGGGGCTGTACACAGTTTTGAGCAAACGGTGGTAAGCAAACCGAATGAGTGAAATGCGCACAGAGGAGGAACGCTTGGAATGCGGAATTCGCTTTCATTTTTGTTTTGCTTCTGAAAACATAAAAAAAAACATTCAAATTTTCAAGTTTTCAGAGATTTTTTCATTCGAATAGCCGAAGCGGAAGCAAATGGGGAAAAAACTTCCACATTTGCAACCATCTTCCGGCTTTTCGCCTGAAAAAATCACAGAAAACTCCCCATCTTACCAACGACCAACTGTTTGCTGCCGCGCGGGAGAGATTGACAGTTCCATTTCTATCGATCCCCGCACAGCCGAAGGCCAACACATCGGCTACACACAGCGTGAGTACGACTTACACAGAATTTTCACTCAGCCAGAGAGTCCTGCATTGGTTGCCTAATTCTGTGTAGATTTTACACATGGGCTGCGTTGAGCAGGCTTAGCGTGATGCTCTTGCGTTGACGGAGAAACCAACCTCAGTTCATCCCAAAAGCAATGATGATGTGTTTGCAGAGCCTCGCAGTAAGCTAGAGCTGTCAAATGGAAGATGTGCGTTCACGCTAAGCCTGCTCAACGCAGCCCATGTGTAAAATCTACACAGAATTAGGCAACCAATGCAGGACTCTCTGGCTGAGTGAAAATTCTGTGTAAGTCGTACTCACGCTGTGTGTAGCCGATGTGTTGGCCTTCGGCTGTGCGGGGATCGATAGAAATGGAACTGTCAATCTCTCCCGCGCGGCAGCAAACAGTTGGTCGTTGGTAAGATGGGGAGTTTTCTGTGATTTTTTCAGGCGAAAAGCCGGAAGATGGTTGCAAATGTGGAAGTTTTTTCCCCATTTGCTTCCGCTTCGGCTATTCGAATGAAAAAATCTCTGAAAACTTGAAAATTTGAATGTTTTTTTTTTATGTTTTCAGAAGCAAAACAAAAATGAAAGCGAATTCCGCATTCCAAGCGTTCCTCCTCTGTGCGCATTTCACTCATTCGGTTTGCTTACCACCGTTTGCTCAAAACTGTGTACAGCCCCCTTTGCACAGAATCTGTGCTGCATGAAGAGAGCCTGATTTTGTGTACTCGGCACTCATTTCTGAGCGTGACAAGTTTAGCGTGTATCCAAATTCACGCTAAACTTGTCACGCTCAGAAATGAGTGCCGAGTACACAAAATCAGGCTCTCTTCATGCAGCACAGATTCTGTGCAAAGGGGGCTGTACACAGTTTTGAGCAAACGGTGGTAAGCAAACCGAATGAGTGAAATGCGCACAGAGGAGGAACGCTTGGAATGCGGAATTCGCTTTCATTTTTGTCATTCTTAATGCAGAAAATAAAAAAAATGAATTGGACCCTGGGTCTAAGCCCTTTGTAAACAATCGAAAAATTAAAAAAAAAACCTCAAAACTTTGACATTGAAAAAAGAAAGAAATTATTACTAACTAATTACGAAAAATCACATTAACTTGCTATGCAGTTTGAATGCACGTATGATTTTAATTTAATTATTTAAAAAAATAAGACAGAACTATTTAAAAAAAATTAAATCTCCTGGAGATGATGGAATGTTCAACATCCTCATCAAGAAACTTCCAGAGAGTAGCTTATCATTCATGGTAGGTATATTTTTTTCAGTTGGCATATTTTCCTGACAATTGGAAAAATGCAAAGGTAGTACCCATTTTAAAACCAGACAAAAATCCAGCAAAAGCTTCTAGCTATCGTCCAAACAGCTTACTTTCCGCCATCAGTAACCTTTTTGTATAGGTTATTTTAAACATAATGGTCCTGTCAACGAAAAATCAATTTTTGCCTACACAGAAAGAAAAATCCATGTAAAGTTCAGCCTAAAATCATGCACATGAAGGGAATGCCAGATTTGTCACAAATTTACACGTCACATCGTGTAAAACTACAATAACATCATGTAAGTTTCCACTATATGTCGTGTAATCTATCATGGACTCTAACCGATTACACGACAATTCGCATAAATTTACATGATGTTGATGTCATTTTACACGATGTGTCATGTAAATTTGCGACAAATCTAGCATTCCCTTTATGTGCATGATCTTACGCTGAAATTTACATGGATTTTTCTTTCTGTGTATGAACAAGTCAGATTCACATGACACACACAAATGACATATGGACATTCGACCACTCACCAACTTTTTGAAAAATTCCCACGCCGTGACGAACCTACGCCTAGCAAATGGAAATGAACAAATTTTGGTACACATATAACCTCCCTGAGGAAAGCTCCTACCACGAGCCGAATCGTGCTGTGTTATAATAAACAGACTCTATGACACTATCCCGAACGCCACTACCCCGGTGTGAAATTACAATAAATTAGAAATTTTATACTGCCACAGCGCATCACTGGAGAAGAAAGAGCAATCAATATCTTCAATCAATTACCCTTAGTATTTAACTAGGGTAATAAATGAGTAGGTAATAATCACAGAAGGCAAGGACCTAAAGTTTGGAGCAAATTGACTTGCTGACCAGAGCATTGAAAAGGCAAATAGGCAGCTATGAAAGTATATTTACCAAGCTGTGTTTCAACAGAAACGCCTAAAGTTTCAAAAACTTTGGTTTCAAATGACGAAAACAGATGATGTTTTATACGCCTATGAATGATGATTGCAACTCCACATCCCCATCAGGTCGATCATTACGATAAACAAAAAAGTTAGGATCTCTTTTGAGTTTAGATCCAGGTTTTAAATACGTTTCGGTATAACTGCTATATGCACGTTATTAACTGTAAGAAAATTTCATTTATCAATCTTCGTTAGCAAGTCATACAGTCTGGGATCATCTCTGCATCCTGATAGTTGTCATGGGAAGGAGTTTTCTTAGTGGGGAGGGATCATAGCTGCATGATCCGGTTTCACCTTGGTAAATGATGCGATTCATGCAACCTCAGTTCAAAAAATATACATCATTACTCTAAAGACATCGTGAACATACAGTAAGTCGACACTTTTAGCGTCGAACCATTAAAAGGTTTTTTTTTATAATTATAAACTCAGATAAATGGGAAGTTATGGGATACTCAATATACAAAAGTCTATGTCGACACTTACAGTCATGAACTGTTCATATTTTGTAAAATTGATTCATTCAAGTAACATTCCTACCGTTGTCATGATAAAAATACGTTTCATAATATAATGTACATTTAAAATAAAAGCATAAAACGAGCTCACCAAATTAATCTTCCATCCTTGATTGAGCAGTTGTAAGCTACTTTAATATGCACACTCATTTCACAAAAGCAAAATATCACTCCGGCGACTTGAAAACCTGAACTCGATTGCAAGCAGAAGGCGTGCAAACTGGTGAAGATGAAACGAAGCCAAAACTCAAATCCTCAAGCGCAGAGCACTATATAACGGCTCAAGCTGAAAACTTAACCGATTGATCACCACTAGCGAGTTATCAATTGATCAGTCCGTCAGCCCGATCCACTGTCTGGTTCTCCAGACTCGCGCTCCTTAAAATTTGAGGTCCAACTTCTGTTTGGGCTTTCACGAAGCTCGCTATGCACTAGTTGTTGTTATGTCAGGAAGAAAATCGTATTGAAGATCCAAATTAAAATTAAAAAGATGATTGTGATGCTCTCTTTCTTATATAGTAATAATGAACAACAAAGAATATTCTATGTTGAAACATTCTAATGCCATGATAATTGCTTTCTATAATTAAGTTTATTTAAAATTAAAAAGAGTTTTGCGTCGTATAAGCAGGAGAATTCACATGTAAAAGAATCTGATCCTCTATCAATACAAATAAACTAATGAAAAAAAAAAAAAACTGCCGCTTGATGCATAAACTACTGTTTCAACACTTCCAAGTGACAAAAACTTCATACTTCTATATTATACTGTCGAATCACATAATAATTCTCATTGATAAATTACTAACTTGTAAAGTACACTTTATCGAATTCATTCAAGTTGACATAGATGCTTCTTACTCTTTCTAACGTCTCATCTAAGGTAGAGCCTGCTTGTCAACTAAGTTTTTTAATCGAGGTCTTTTTGTACCATTTTTGCTCATATGGCAAGCACGAAGAAACTCTATGCCCTGTGATGTGAACCGGAAAAGATTCTCGACAGAATCAGGTTCGATATGACCCAAAATCGAAATCGAATGTGGCGCGAAGAGTCAGTACAAAGTTTCACTCTAAGCCCTGATTGAACATACTTCAAGGAAGCTCCAGTGCATGATGCATGCCCCCTCATGCAATCGACGAAACTGTTAGACAATTATGCCAATAGGAAAAATCAACCCTCCGCGCTGCGAAAAAATGTGTCATCCCTTTTCCTTTCCATATGTCAATTTCAAACAAACAGGTACCCAGAATGGAAGACACCGGAATTGGCCCTGATGGTCTCACGAAAAAAAAATGCTGTCTGTCGCCGAGACATCTCATTGAACTGTAATAGGTTTTATTTTTACGTAAATCACCACCGAAAAAAAAACACGAGACAAAGAAAATATCGGAAGTGTGCTTTCCATTTCCACGATGATAAATTGCGCGATTTGGCTTGTTTGATTTTTTGCTGGAAAATAAAAGAATGTTACGCTTGGAGAACCTCGGAGGCCTTCCGCACCTGGTCCTAATTTGAGCTCCTACCGGGATTCGATCCGTGTTGAAGTCACCTTCGATGTGCTAGAACCATATTTCATCGTCCTAAAATCGTTTGGTAAGGTTTCCGAGGGGGGTGCAATTGTTACCTCCCACCCCATTCATGCAGCAAGTACAAGTACCCGGCCGTATTCCTTTCGGTACAAGAAGCCATTCATTACAAACGGCTGCACCAAGTTCCATTTTTTGCTTCATCGAACGAAAACTGTTATCACCATTCAATAAGCGGGTGTTTCCTTGCCACAATTTTCGGCAATTGCTGTGCAAGTCCTCTGTCACTCAAACGCGTTTGGGTACGGCTGGCTACTAGGGGTATGCGATATTTTGAATGATTTCTTCAAGTAGGGATAACACAGAGAAATAGATTTTACGATCTACAATAATTTTAGCTGTGAATTTTTCACTCGTTTTACCTGTGGTAAAGTCTTAATGCAAAGAAACGTCGGGCAAAATAAAACTTTCCGATATGATTTCGAAAGCGTTATGACCGCGTAAGCCAAAAAATCACAGTAAAAATCCTTCTATTCGAGTATCCTACATCAAAAATTATAGTCAAACTTGACAAACTTGTTTGTCATCTCAGCGCACACAAACATGTTTGTTTAATTCAACCTAAAATGTTTGTTAGATCTACTATCATGTTAGCTGTCACTCAGTTCGAAAGTTTTTCAAATTTAACAATAATTTTTGTCAAATCAAAAACCATTTTTACTAAATCTAAGGTATTGCCTGAAATTTGAATTGATTTTTTTTTTACTTTTCAAACTATAATCCGACAGGAATTGAAATTATATTTAAAAAAAAACAATGTATTTGTTGTTTTGTCTGACGTATTGCAAACTGCAATATTTTTACAACATAAATACCACATTTTTGGGCGTGATTACATTGATTACATCGACTACAGAATCTGATGAAGGGAAAATAATGTTCTCCAATTTGCCAAATTGAAAATATTTCGACAGTATTTGTTGCTGCTGGGAACACTTCCATGGTTAAGCATTCCGCAGAGTAAGCCTCATCGGAGCGAAATGTCATTCCGACAGATTTGGAACCTGCAAGCTAGACAGGAAAATATGATGAATAGATTTCGGAGCCATTGTGCCATATGGATTAGTGCGCAGATTTGCTATACCATAGATTATAATTCCAATTACTCCAAAAGTTGATTTGTGATCTTAAATTCTTTGAACTTGAACTAAAATTAGTTGTTTAAAATAGAAGGTTGTAAAACTATAAAAAGAATAAACTTACTCTTAATTACAGAACACAAAATGGTTAAAAGTACCTAACAGATAATCATGCACCATGTACCAGAATCCAATTATATTATCGATTACGATTAATTTGCGATTAAAATCGAAGATTAGAGGCAAAGCCGAACTGTTATGTGTAGCAAAAATACCGATCGTGTAAGTACGAAACAAAGTAAACATCTATCTGAACTAATGGAATAAAATATGCAGTTTAAAGCATCGCTAAGCTACCCAGAAACAGCATTTGTGCTGCTAAAAACCTGGTGACCAGCTCCCCGTTTCTGCTCCCTGCCAACAATATTATTTGATGAAAAACAAAATTTCGCAAAATATCAAAATGCTGAATGCTTGACCAAAATAATCAAATTGAAATGCATGCTAAGACTGCACAGTGGGAAAATATGGACCTAAAACAACTCCTCCAGTGATGAATAACAAAATAATTATAAAATAAGAACAAAGTTTACAATCAAATCTAGTTTTACCATTGTTATGTTATTATAAATGACACTCAATAACTGGGCTCCCCGGGCACTTCAACCCAGGTGGTACGTCCCTTTTCGTCACTAGCCCTACTGGTGCCAGCACGGCATCCTACATCACCTCCTCCGATTTGACCACCAGGCCATCCCAGCTTGGACACCATCTTAGCCTTACTTCAACATTGAAACCGGGTTAAGTACAGCAGCTTTGCCACCTTAAACTGGGCGACAGATCTTTTCTATTCCAAACGTCTCCAAACTCCAGCGGAAGTTCATCGATTTCCCGGACTTCTTTTCCCAAGCCAACTCTACCAAAACCAATCCCGTTCCTTCTTCAATGGAACATGGAACAATGGAACTGGTTTCTATAATATCCTCATAAACTTCGAACTTCTAGTTCATGATAATCCACCGTGATGCTAAGCTCTGTAGGAAGTGAACATGGTGTCGGTCGAGCAACTCAACCGCTCGCTTCGTGGCCAATATCATTGGACTATGCACCGTGGCAGTAACTTGTAAGTCTCATGACACACTCAGTCGCCATGGAGCTTAAGCTTGAGCTTTATTGGCTGCCCGTGGTTTCTACTCCAGTATCGCCAGATCAGCTGCACTTACACAAGGAACCAAATGACTGCTTGGGGCTAACAGACACCCTCAGTTTTTTGATGCTGGTGATCTTCTACGGGCCCAGATAGCCGTAGCGGTAAACGCGCTGCTATTCAGCAAGACCAAGCTGAGGGTCGTGGGTTCGAATCCCACCGGTCAAGGATCTTTTCGGGCTGGAAATTTTCTCGACTTCCCAGGGCATAGAGTATCTTCGTACCTGCCACACGATATACACATGCAAAAATGGTCATTGGCATAGTAAGCTCTCAGTTAATAACTGTGGAAGTGCTCATAAGAACACTAAGCTGAGAAGCAGGCTCTGTCCCAGTGGGGACGTAACGCCAGAAAGAAGAAGAAGAAGATCTTCTATTTTTAGGCAACAATGACGCCTGCCACGTCAGAACGCAGACCAGAAGCAAGTGAAAGATACAACTACAAAGTACGAGGAAATTGGTGGGCCTGGGATTGAACTCATGACCTTCTGCATATGAAGCAGGAGTGGTAACCAATAGACCACGAACCCCGTCATTGAGACACTCAGTCGCCATGGATGTATTGACGTCCATCCCTTTGGAGATTCTCAGGCTCGACTTGGACCAACCTGTTGCCGGAATACGACTCAACGGGCCTATCAGGATTCCCGTTTGGAACATTTATCTTTGAGCGGATTAATAGAATCCTCGAAGTGATACCCAGGCCTATCCTGCTTGTTGGCGACGACATGAACGCTCATCATTTGGGGCGGCAGCGTTCCTATAACAGCAGCCTACTACTTATTTTCGAGAAACATGACCTTCTTATCCTTAAAAACGGTGCAAACACCTCGTCAGCCATCAACATGGCCAAAGACAAATTAAAGACCTCCATGTCCCTTGCAGTTGCCCAAAATTTTATGGCTCATGAGGTAATCTAGAATGCCGTGAAAAGTGTACTGCGATCTGTCAAACTTGGGTACCATTTGCACTACCGAGGGACCAAATGCAGTACTAGAAGTGATACCCAATCTGAGCCCGAGTGTGACGGACCTGAACATGGCCGCAATAAATCGCACCTTTGTCAACCGTCCTAGTGTTTACTCCAATACGTACGGCAGTGATCACCATCCCATCCGAATAGGCTCTAGTCGTTCTAGATGGATATACGAAAAGGCAAACTGGAACGAATATACTTAAAGCATAAGCGATATTCCCGAAATCATGCTCCTATCAATTTGACCGATCTGGCCAAAGTGATCCACAATGCCGCTGAATCATCAATACCTCGTATAAGCAATAGACCGGGCAGGAAGGATCTACACTGGTGGACGGACGACACCAGGAAAGCAGTTAAATCTAGGAGAAAATTGGTTATTAGAAATCTTCCTCTTTCCTGCAAACTACACGGAAAAAATCCGTTGCAGGAATCATGAACAAAAAGTCATGAAATCATAAAATTTTATGTTTCATGATATCATGGCTACAAGTCATGAAACCATGGCTATTAATCAAGAATTTGTGTGCTCAGGGCGTTACATAAATCCAACTGTCACTTTTTTCATTTAAGTCAACACGTATTTTGCGATCGGTAGTATTTTTTAAGTGAAATTATGAATAAGCTTTGTTTACGGAAGAAGTTAATTTGAATACAATGCTCGTCGGAACTTTGCCATCTTATCAATGACATTACCGATAACCCAATTAAACTGCCGGTGCTATCAGATGTGCGAAAATGTACTTACCAGCTTTCACACGGATTATTCCATACCGGGCAATGATTGACGAAGGTTTTGCTTGACAAATTCGTCGGCGATTTTCAATGTTCGGATGTGATGCATTCTCCAGATCTTACAATAGAGCAACTCACACAAAACTTCGGCAGCTGGCTGATCTTTACCACTCTACACGCCTGCAGAGTCATTTAGGAATTTTCCATCGCCAATACAATCCAGCAGCATTTTGCAGCCCAGGGACAATGTGCCAATTCTTTGATGTTCGAACTGACATTTTTCGTGCAAACCTAACCACCGGATGTTCGCGTTCCTGTCCAAGATGTGGCATTTGTTGACTCTTCTCACAGTTTATTCCGAAACTACTGGCACAAAATACATCTTGATGTTATTTGTTTACCTATGACAAATATACTGGGATCATAATTGACATTTGTATGTTTTCATGAAATTAGTTCATGATTTCATGATCCTGTTTCATGATTTCATGACTCAAATTTCCACTTTTCATCGCCAAAACTGGAATCATAAATGACAGGTATCGAAATCCATGAATAGTGTTCATGTTTTCATGAATTTTATTCATGGTTCCAGCATATATAGTTTATGATTTGATGATTTGAATTTACACTTTGGAAACGTAACGTACAGCTGGCGTTACGGTAAAAAGATTCATGATTTCATGACTTTTGGTCATGGTGTATTTTCATAACATGAAAATACACCTTCCTCCCAAAATCATGACCTTTTCTGCTTGTTTAGAGTGCCGCATTTTTACCCGTGTACCGTTTTGATTCATATTCCGAGCACTTAAGGCCAACAGTGACTTCAAATGCATCTGATAGGCATAAATAAGCTGATATTTGTGAAAATTGTTATTTCTTCATATGGTCTAACTGTTAGCTGTTGGATGTGTTGATAAAATTGTTTATTCGAACTTGTTTAGTATTGTTTTTACGTAAAAGTATGGAACAACGTTTTGTTCCAAATGCCGAACACTGTGTTCATTCTGTCTCATATTCAGAACACCTTGATTCAAATTCCGAACAGCACGATTAGATCATATTCAAATGAATAATTTCGCAAATAAATTCATCTAAGCTAGTTCTACTGCTCTCGAGCTAGAGAATCATCACTACTTTCGAGGTATAAAATAGATTGGTAGACGTTAAAATTGAATTGCAATTGACTGCCATTTCCTGGTTATTTGATGACATATTTCAGTGAAACATTTCAACCAAATCGCCATACAAAAGCCGAGTGTTTGGAATATGAGTCTGTTCAGAATTTGAGACAAAACGGTACTACTCCTGGATCAAAACAACAAAATATGGCTCACGTACTCTTTTCCGTCAGAATGGAGTGAAAGCCTTATCAACCTCATACCGAAGACCAACAGTAACTTCCGTGGCCCTTTAAAAATTCCAGCCAGTTGCACTTACATACAGCACGTCAAAGGTGATGAAGCGAATGGTGAACTGTCGACTGAAACACTTCCTGGAATCTCATGACCTCTTGGATCGTAGATAACATGCCTTTAGAGCAGGGCACGGTACTTCTACCTATTTTTCCCAACTCGGCGATGTTCTACATAAGGCTACTCCAGTGGCTTGCATACCGAGATCGTCTCCCTAGATCTATCGAAGGTGTTCAACCGGACATGGGATCCATTGATGCTCGGTAAACTATTTCAATGGAATTTATCGGGGCACATCATGCGTTTCGTTCAGAATTTCCTACAAAAACGTTCCTTCCGAGTCCTTGTTAGCGATTTCCTATCTGACTCATATCGGGAAGAGACCTGCGTTCCACAGGATTTCGTAACAGTCGTCACCTTATTTTTGGTGGCAATGAACGGAGTATTTAGCTACCGTCCCGGTTGATTATATGTATTTGTATACGCTGACGATATCGTTCTTGTCGTTTGCAGGAAAACACCAGTTCGTGTTAGAATCAAAACCCAAGCAGCTGTCAACGCGGTATACAAGTGGGTTCCTGCAGTCCGCATCGAAAAGCGTTAGATGTCACGTGTGTCCATCTAACCATCGAAACCCCGTCCCAAGAGTGGTCAACGGGGCAGTTATTCCTACCAAAAACATCGTCAAAGAGCTTGGAGTCACCGTTGACCATGGGTTCACCTTTGCCTCGGTAAAACAGAGTTGTCAAACTCGCTGCCTTAATATAATCCGGACGATCTGATGCCCCCACCGAACGAACAATCGGGCAGTGCGCTTCCGGGTTGTGCAACTCATAAGCAGGCGGGTTTGACCTCACTTCCATAGCGTTAGACCGACTCGTTAGAACTCTCGCTCCCGTATACCACGGATAAATACGTATAATACCAGGGTTACTTGCATCAACTACGGCCACTTCTCGAACTTAGTTTCCCTGGTTCGATTTTCCTGAACACCGTTCGCAACAACGGATCGTCCTCCCAAGATGCCCACAGCCGTAGCAGAATATTGCCTTGGGTTTAGGACAGTCGCTCCATCCATGACCGTTCAGCTGGCAATTCCAGCAAGATCGTTGAAGAGGTTGGGCTACATTATTGGACACCGATTGTCCGGGATTGTTGTTCTGCTGTAGTTTCGGTACACTCTGGGTTGATTGCCTGTTCTCTCTGGTTGGACGCGGTCGCATTGCGTTTATCGTTGCTGACTCATCGCTGTTGTAGTCCGATCCATACTCGACCTCTACGTTTGTGAACCATACGCCGTGGTTCACCAGTCTGCTTGACCAGCTGCTGTAAGTCGTTCACGTCGACAATTGATATTTTCGATAGGTAGAGCTGCCTCATGTTGTCCCGGTAGATTTTGAATTTCCTCGTCTCAGACAACGGTTTAGAAAGCATTCGGTTAAGCTTCTCGATCTCGGTATCGAATGTGAATGACTCTCCTTGCTGCTGTTTCCTTTCCTGGATTCTCTGGCGGATTCCCTGATCCTGATTGGGGTTCCCGAATCCAAATTTGATGAGCCTTTCGAATGTCGGCAAAGGTGAAGAATCGTCAGATGCGGGGCCTTCTAAAAGAAGATCGATGTCCCTCAGCAGCTGTCGCTCTGGAACTCCCTCTAACTCAGCGATTTTGTTTAGTTCATAGAGGAAGTTCTCTACGCTAACAAACTTCGAGTCGCCGCTGAATCTGAGTTTCCATTTCTCCACCCAGTTCAGGTGGTCTCTCATACCCTGATCACGTCCTCGATCACGCCTCCAAAAACCTTCATTCCTGCGGTAAAGCTACTTCCGTCTGAAACCTCCAAATCGTCCTGCTCGTCTCGCGCTCTTAGATTTCTCATAGTCCTCTGCTGACCTCGAGCCGTTTCGTAATGCCGGCTGCTCGGACTTCTCCCACTTTCGTTCTCTCCATCTGCCTCCTGCAAACAATCCGGAATCAAGATCGAATCGTCACACACTCTGCTTCCGGTTCTCTGCTCTGTTGCCTAACCTGTGACTGCCGCTCCTTCAATAATGATAATTGATTATTAATTGATTATTGAATAATCTACTGACGTTTTTCAGCAAATCAAAAAGCTCGTGCTCCTCTGTTAGGCTGGTCGGAAAAGTTCGTTGCGGTGTTACTGTCGCGCTTATCACTTTCGGTTGTCGCGTTGTTACCTCTCTCAGCGGCAATGTAGCATTCATCCGCGTCATCGGTGGCTCTCGCTCCGTCAACATTTTCGTCACACTTTCGAGCCGAGGGTGTGGTGGTGTTCGTGCATCATCCCCGGTCAATGAGAATATAAACTAAGGTGTGGAAGAAGAAGCAATAGCTATGTATTAGTAAAGATAAAAAACGTAAACAAAAATAACTACGTCACTAATTTACACGGCTTCTTATGGGAGCTTGTTTGCTTGTAGTTGTGAAACATTTTGCACCGTACACGGATGTCACGCACACTAAATGTCTTCTTCCTCACCTCGGTATATATTCTCATTGATCCCCGGTGCCCTCCGGCATGGTACTGGTTGCCTTAGGGCGATGACATATTGCAGGAGTAGAGAAGGGATAAAAGGAGAGAAAAGAAAAGAGTCAAAGCTCTCTCAATGCAAACTATATGGAAAACGCGCTTACCTGGTATACTGAAGGCGAAGCGAATAGGTTCAAAGAGTTCTGTGAAGATCATTTGCTGCTTCGACGCGCAAGAACGCTAGTGAACGCTAGAGGAATGTGATATGACTGCGCTCGTTTTGGGCGTGAATGGAGCACGGATCAGAACGTTTGGTAATGCATTAAATCCATAAATAGGAAAATTAATGGTTGATGTATTAACTTTTGTAACTTTTATTTTTGTAATTTAATTTTAATCCTTTTCCTTCAATCTAGCATGCTTTGATACCTCTGTAAGTCGATACCTCTCTAACTCGATATTTTCATGAAAAGTTCCAAATGTCCTCCAAACGTAAATAAATTTCATGAATTTGATTTTTATGATTAAATTGATAGTAAAAATAAAGTTTACTGCCAATTTGTGGGTGCTATTTTTTTTATTTTTTTGCTAAACGGTAAAAAGTGTCACATAGGTAAATGTGGTAAAATTGTATTATTTTTTACGTGAAAATAACTATTCTGAATGTATTTTGTCAAAATTATAAAAAGTTTAAAATTTTCAAAAATATGTGTTTTGTATCTCGATACCTCTTCAACTCGATGGTCCCTTCAATATCGAGTAAGGGAGAGTTAACTGTAATTACAACTGATTTATTAATACACTGTTAATCAGTATTTTTGTTTTTCAAATTATTTCATTGCTTTCTCCAGTTGATCACTACTTCAGAATATCCTTTTTCATTAAATGTGATGGAAGAATTCCTACTTGGTTTTGTTGGCGTAAATGAAAAACTGTTTTTGAACGTAAGCACGTCAAAGCAAGAATAGGAGTGAATAATATTGTGCTTGTTCAGCTCTAACCTCTGTTTTAAGTGTCTATGATACTGACATATTACATTACTAACATTTTTCAACAATAAAATAATAATGACTAGTTATGATTCGTCAATCGAATATTACTTATTGCTATTTGTTTTGTTTCCTGTATATATTTTCCTAATAATACGAGATAAAAAGATGTCGAAGAATATGAACAGTTGATCATGTGAGCCTGATGTTTGATTTAAACTATCAACAGTTTAAACATTAGCTCTTGTATAATTTTAGGAGTTCTCTTGGCTTTATATGACTCCATTCAGGCGATTTGAAAAACAGATTGGTTTAGCAACCAATAAACTAATACAAATATCTAAATTCGAAAATCAGATGGATTTCCATCGAAAATTCAACTTCAAAGAAAATGCAATATTATAGCACGGATCAGAACGTTTGGTAATGCATTAAATCCATAAATAGGAAAATTAATGGTTGATGTATTAACTTTTGTAACTTTTATTTTTGTAATTTAATTTTAATCCTTTTCCTTCAATCTAGCATGCTTTGATACCTCTGTAAGTCGATACCTCTCTAACTCGATATTTTCATGAAAAGTTCCAAATGTCCTCCAAATGTAAATAAATTTCATGAATTTGATTTTTATGATTAAATTGATAGTAAAAATAAAGTTTACTGCCAATTTGTGGGTGCTATTTTTTTTTATTTTTTTGCTAAACGGTAAAAAGTGTCACATAGGTAAATGTGGTAAAATTGTATTATTTTTTACGTGAAAATAACTATTCTGAATGTATTTTGTCAAAATTATAAAAAGTTTAAAATTTTCAAAAATATGTGTTTTGTATCTCGATACCTCTTCAACTCGATGGTCCCTTCAATATCGAGTAAGGGAGAGTTAACTGTAATTACAACTGATTTATTAATACACTGTTAATCAGTATTTTTGTTTTTCAAATTATTTCATTGCTTTCTCCAGTTGATCACTACTTCAGAATATCCTTTTTCATTAAATGTGATGGAAGAATTCCTACTTGGTTTTGTTGGCGTAAATGAAAAACTGTTTTTGAACGTAAGCACGTCAAAGCAAGAATAGGAGTGAATAATATTGTGCTTGTTCAGCTCTAACCTCTGTTTTAAGTGTCTATGATACTGACATATTACATTACTAACATTTTTCAACAATAAAATAATAATGACTAGTTATGATTCGTCAATCGAATATTACTTATTGCTATTTGTTTTGTTTCCTGTATATATTTTCCTAATAATACGAGATAAAAAGATGTCGAAGAATATGAACAGTTGATCATGTGAGCCTGATGTTTGATTTAAACTATCAACAGTTTAAACATTAGCTCTTGTATAATTTTAGGAGTTCTCTTGGCTTTATATGACTCCATTCAGGCGATTTGAAAAACAGATTGGTTTAGCAACCAATAAACTAATACAAATATCTAAATTCGAAAATCAGATGGATTTCCATCGAAAATTCAACTTCAAAGAAAATGCAATATTATTCGTCCCATCCTCCTCAGCTATCTAAAATAAATCAATCCAATCCTACATAAAACAAAACCAAAACAACGCCATAATGGGTTCCAGTCAATTTGATCGGATAAACCTTGAGTATCTGATTTTGCAAAACGCCTCTAAAATAATGAATTCACATAAGAATTCTTGATTACGATGCAATCAAGTGACAATTAAATTTTGTGAAATTTTCAGAAATTCTGTGCAATTCTATGGCTTACATAAAACAAACTTGCTTCGTGTGGATTGCTTTGTCAATGCGGTATAGAAAAAATGATAAGACATGTTTGTTAAATTCTCAAACCGTATTACCTAGTACAAACTGAAGTCGAGGATGTAAAAGAGAAGCGTACGCGTTGAAGGTCTCTCCATGCATGTTGTATGAAAATCGCGCTTACATGGCATACTGAAGCGATGCGAAGTGGCATGGAAAGTGTGCCAAAGCGTGAAAGCAGTGCGTGTGGTGCTTCGACGCGTCAAAACGCTAGAAGACTATTTAAACTATTTTTTGCAGCACTCATATTGTGCGTGAATTTGGATCTGATGAAAACAGTTTTGAGAAAATTCAATTGACAAACACAAAAAGGGTTCTTATTTATATTTGAAAAATAAAATGTGCTTTGTACCACTGAACTGATTTTCAATATTATACAATAAAATTTCCTAACTCAAAATTATCATTTGGCCATTCCATAGAAAACAATAAAATCTCATAATGTTCCATCACTTATAAATACAAGAGTCGTTATATTTTCAATTATTATAGCCCCAGCTTTTACTATAATAAAGTGGTAAATTGTTCTCAAATTTTACCTAAAAACGAACTGCATTTGGAGCCATTCGTGATCTTGTTTATGACATCGAAAGGATACCCATTAAACGTTTACAGTGCTCGAAGGAAAGGTACACATTTAAAAGAATATTTCATTCCGTAGATACAAACATGATCTTATATCTATAACTAGTGTGTTGCTTTAGTAAATGTAAAGCAATTCTTCGTTCATAACAATAGAAGTTTAATCATTTGTGTGTTTTGTGTGAAAAAAGGCATTAAACTTCAAATTTCTCGAAAATTATACTTATTTTTTAATATTCGGTTCACACTTAAACGTTTCGCCGAGAACCCAACAGCTGAGAATTTGGTAATTTTTCAATCCACATTTTTTGCCGAGATCTCGGCAAACTTTACCAAGATTTGGTAAACATCCAAGATATCGGTAAAAATTTTGCCGATTTTGTTCTCGGCGATTCTGTTTAAGTGTGTTGGCCTAATAGCCATCATTATGCACAACCAGTACACACTTAGAAAATATCACCGACTCCGGTAATTTTTTTAGCGAAATATAAACCGCTGAGCGCTCGGTAATGTTTTCGGTAAAGCTAAGGATTACCGAACAATAAAATAGAAAAATGATGAAAAATGATTAGAACAAAATAAATTGCATATTGATGTCAAAGTCCATCGATTTATTTCGCGTTTTCGTTTTTATACCGTTTGAAGATGAACTGCTCGTCTGTTTATGGAGATGGGAAACCAGTGGCATCACCAACAACTCGAACGCGCACTTCAAATCTTGAGCTACAATCCTAGCTCATATGCAACTGTTCACCTCTTTTGCAAAAAACCGCCACCGAATCCGTCATAGGTGTTTATGCTGGTTAATGTGATGATGCTATCCAGAAACGTAATTGGGCAGTTACAACAACGACAAGTACTACAACGAAAATATTTTATTCAACCTTAAACAATAGGTTTTTTAATAAAATCACTCAGGTCATACCTACTTACGGAAAACAATCAGAGAATATTAAACGGATGCAATACTATCGCGTTGACTATCACACAGAAACAAATATGGCGGCCTCAAAAATATCAAATTACAATTTGATCGATAACGAAGCCAACCTTCGAATTTTCAAGTGCACAAGACTGGAGAATCTTTCAACAGTCCACGATAACAATCAATCTACAGTTAACTCTCCCTTACTCGATATTGAAGGGACCATCGAGTTAGGGAGGTATCGAGTTACAGAACACAAAACCAGTGCAACTGCGATCCAAGAGACCATCGAGTTAGCCATGAAAACCAACTTTTACTATGGTTCTCTAACTCGATATCGAGATACGGAATATCGAGTAAGGGAGAGTTAACTGTAATTACTTGCTTGTTGGTAGTGACCAATGGGATAAATTTTCAACTAGGAGCGCTGTTTGGTTCTCAAGTTTTATGCTCTTGAAAATTTGAGGTGTGGATTGGCTTCGTTTATAATCACTTTAAGCATTGTAGCACTACGAACTGAAGTTCGGTGAAAAATTACAGTCTACGGCGAATCTAAACAATTTACAGTTTTTTCGGTAAATAAAACGGCGATTTCGGTAAAAGTGGACGAACATTGTTTTGATTTTTTATATATAATATAGGAGGGTTCGGTAAATCTCGTTTGTAATACCGAAACTTCAGTTGAATATTTATTTACAGTACGTTGCCGGTAAAAAACATTACCGAACAACGAGAAAAAATCCAAGTGTGTACCAATTATGTTTTGATCTTGAATTAATCAATTTGTCTTTTTAATAGTTATTTTGGTAGTGATTCAAATTTAAGAACTGTGTCATGAAAATCTGGATTAACTATTCATTGGTTATTTCATTAACGTGCACAACCGTGTGTTCGGTCATGTAAATTAACAACAACTCATTAATTCTGTTATAATTTTAATATTGTATATACTATTAATCATATCCTAGGATTGCTATTTCTACTTGTTTCGTTTAGGTTTTATGGGTTAATTCACAAATTTCATACGCAAAAAATTGTCATTTTTTACACCCAACCACCCCCTTGTAACGCAATTTGTATGAATATTTTTCAAATTTTATAGGAGCTGTAACATCTTCAGTACACCCACCCACCCCCTTTAGCGTTATGAAATTTGTCGGTCCTACATAGAAATTTTTAGTGGACTGGACTGCCGAATGATGACGAAAAACAACTTGCTTTGCGATTTGAACGGTTTTCTTGTACGTCATCACGAAGCAATGCTCCTGCTTGATGAAATGATTTTTACCCCCTTGCTATACATTCTACAGAGTCGCCTTTACAGGCGCCAGTTGATGCAGATGGACATGGGAAAAGAGAAAAAACCCGAATGAAGCAGCCATGCGCTCTCTCTCTAGTTGCAGGCAGCATGCTGTTGCTGAAGCACAAAATCAATGAAAACAAGGAGCGCATTGAAACTCTTTCGAAACCTCTCCCAGTATGCCATACCATTTTTACCTCTTCTCTTCTCTTTTCGCCAACACTTCACTTCACTTCTCTTCTCTTTCAATATGTCATCGCCCTTAGGGGTGCTGCTGTTCTGTAGTCGCTGTTCGGTAGGACCGGAACTATTGACTGTTTAACGATAAACTCGCGACGATCGACGCGCCACCATATTTCATATAACGGAGTGTATTAGAACTAGCTTGGAGGTGATGATTTGGAGGTTATTTGGCAATTTGGAGGTTAAAATCCCCTCCAAACACTAGCGATTTTGCGGTGGGATGTTGACGTTTGATGACGAATACTATTAGCTGCCTCGTTAAGCATGTTGCTGATCTGCTCTACGTACTGAAACGCTGGGGGCCCTACTTTGTACTCTTTCATACATTCTTCGATGCGACGAACAAGCTTTCGCTTAAGTTGCGTTTCATCTTCTTGATCAGCCAAACACCTTTTTGCACGGTAATAGTAATGCAGCAATCGAGAAATGTACCATTGTACATTGTACCACACCATAGCGCTCAGTTATTATTTTTGTTATTTTAACTCATATTTCAACAAACTAATATCAAATATTGAAATGGTACAATTGCATATTCATTTGCAATTGTGTTCTGGGCTACACACAGAGATAGTTTATTCAACAAAATTATGGGTCGAAATCTACAAACGTGTTTGACATTTCAGGGCTTATCAGCATTTTTGTTGAATTCAACGAATCTACAATCATAGTTATTACCATGACATGACATTTTTGACATTTTAATAATCGTTTTTTTTTTAATAAACAAACAGGTTTGTAAAATCAACTCTTGATTGGTTAATTAGCTACTTTTGGTTAGATTTCTCTCTGCTTCTATTTTTATTTTTTATTTTAAATACTTCCAGGATGCTCTGAAGCCATTTCAGGGACTCTGGAAAATGATATCAATCCAATTATTGCAAACAGTACCATGCGATACATCAATCTTAAAGATTTATTACTAGAAGTATAATACAAACTGGGACCATTTTTGTAATCGAAGTCGAAAATATCCTTATAGCGTTAAACGTCTAGAGGTATGCAACGCCCTATAAATGTTCCGTATTTCATTCAATTTTGTTCGACTATCAACGTTACCCCAAAACAGAAAACCGACTCTCGATTTTATGAAAAATTATATATCCATTGAGAATAAATTTTTTGGTAATCTATCAACCACAATCGATAGTTAGGATACCAGTACTTGTTTTAAAAATAAAATTATAATTCTTTGAAACAAAAATATTGCATAAATATTCAAGTTATCTTCGAAAAACTATCAAAGTTACCCCGTTTTACGGTACTCAATTTTCATTTAGATGGCTTTCAATAAATTGTTTTTACCAAAGGAATATTTTCTGCCTAAACTGTCAGAGACTGTTTATAAATAACGTGGACAGGATTTGGTACCGTAAAACGGGGTAACTTTGATAGTTTTTTCGAAGAAAACTTGAATATTTATGCATGCTGTTTCGAAGAATTATAGTTTATATTTTTAAAACAAGTACTGGCATCCTAACTATCGATTGCAGTTGATAGATTGCCAAAAGATTTATTCTGAATGGATATATAATTTTTCATATAATCGGAAGTCGGTTTTCTGCTTTTGGATAACTTTGATAATGGAGTACAAATCGAACAAAATTGAATGAATTACGGAACTTTTATAGGGCGTTGCATACCTCTAGCCGTTTAACGCTATATGAAAATTTCTGACTTCGATTACAAAAATGGTCCCAGTTTGTAAAAATGATTTTCGCTAAGAGATTTGAGACCGAATTCATGTTCTACTAGAACTAGGCTGTCATGGATAAGTGACGAACTCATTATAACTTCATCAAATAGTGGTCGTAGAACAGATTGTTTGAGAGCGTTCCAAAAATGCTAAAATCTTACAAATATTTAATATTTGCATATAAATCATCAAATGTACTTGATTCCAACGAAAATAGCTTTGACATGAAGTGTCATACTAATACTCTTTACTTTTGTTTTCGTTTTGCTTAACTGATTAACAGAAACTTTGTTATTTCGTTTAGTATGTTGTGAGTCTCGCACTATCAAAGTTACCCGCATTATCAAAGTTACCCCGTTTTACGGTACCCTCTCTTAAGGTTCCCAAAAAAATAATCCTAGGTAATTGAAATCGAGATTTACACAGCCGAGCAATAAGATATAAAGATTATATATAAATACCGAGAAAAGTGAAAATTCGTTCGTTGAAATGCTTGTTAATATGAACACTTTATGCAATTAATTTAAATATATTTTCATCTTCCTGTTATACACAACTGCAGCATGCACTTTAATGTCATTCAGACACTGCATGTGCATAGCATTCATTGATTACAATGTGCAGATGTTGCAATGAACGAATAGTCACTGTATCAGTAGAGAAGACCGGGGACACTTCATCACATCCTATATTCTCGGAATCGAAACAAATTTTATTTCAAGTCATTTTGTGCAAAGCTTCGTCCATGAGAAAGACAATTTCAGCGTTTGAAATTTGTCAGATAGTATGTAGAATAATATTTATTGAGCAGAATGTAACAACTTGGGAATCCCTGATACCCTCGAAAAATCCCAGACAACATCTCGGATCCGCTTGGAAACCCATGAGAACCTCTGTAAATCCTTTCTGGAACTATATTCCTTGACTGATTATTAGAGTGATGCATATTTTGAAATTTTTGGTCCCCTATGCTTAAACTATTTTAATTATGGTAAATAGCATCTTCCCAAAGTTTGAGTTCATTCGGAAGAAATTTGACTGTGCACACGCCATTTGAAGTTTATATGGAGATTACTATGGAAAACGCCAATCTTTTGTGTTGAGTTCTCTATCTCTTCGTCATAATATTTTATAGAAAAGTGAACAAATGCTTCTAATGTGAAATCCTCCCAACTACAACTTTGCCGAAGACCACTTTTTGATTGGACGTCAGGATAAATTGTTATTCATCATCATAAAGTTGGTTTGCATGTAGCATGCTTCACCAACTGTTCGGCAGGCAACAGTCCTGGCGGGTAGAATAGATCAAAGTAATCCAGGCTACTATGTTCTACAGCAAAAAAGCAGTGTTGTTTCAGGCATTGCATTTCATCTCATCTTTCGATCTTCTGAGCAAGATACGGATCAAATATTAGGATATTACCGTAGAGCTCTTTGATCGATTTTTGAACTTCATCTTTGACTCACTTGATTCTAGATGAAATCTTATCATCTGAGCAATCCATGCATCAGAAAGCTATACCAGAAAGAATCGGAACAGCCCAGCTGTCACGTCCTGGTAATCTCTGACCTAACAAAATGTTAGGTTATGTTAGATATAAATCAACGGAAGTAAGTAGTTCCTAGAGGAAATAAATTTTCTTTTTTCATATATTTATAGGTTTGGAAGCATTCTAATTGCGGCTACACCTAGAAAGTGTTTGTATTTGCTGTCGTAGGACATGAAGACCTCAAAAGCAACTCTCAAACATTAGGATCAAGCAACGGAACGCTTTGGCAGAAATCCTTCATAAACAATGAATATAAATATAATGAGATTGGATTGTGAAAAATAAAAGTATTCATGTTAAATGAAATGAAAGATTCCTTCGAGAGACATTAAAAAATGCAGACATTTATTCCATTGGTTTGGAGTTCCAGAGTTGCTCATCGTTCTGTAATACAATTTTTTTTGCATGGGGTTGCGACTGGAAGTTAAAACATGAATTCTTGTTCTATCCAAGTCTTAATATTCAAACGTTTTATTTTATTTTATTTCTTCTTAAGGATGCTCAAAAGTCAATCAGTATTATCACTTTTTTCATTATTTTATTATTTTCAAACTCAGCGGTTTATCAATGGATCTAACGTATTCAGCATGTAGCTTTGAAAGGGAACAAAATGCTCACTTTGTAAGATTTACTAACTGAGATGTAAGCTGTTTGAAATATCCGTACAGCTGCTATGACAGTATAGCAGTGTAATCAAATTTTAAATAGACATACAAACCAAATAAGCATCAAGATCATCATCTGATAGAGAGATGGACTCATATCATAGCGCTCTTGGATTGCTGATAATATCTTTCACCTGAGACGAGACTCGCGAAGACGGTCTTCTTTTTCTGTGATTGCTGAGTTTTTTCTTCTTCCACTTTGTGTTTATACCAATTATGCGCATGCTGTTCAAATCCTCACATGAACCTCTCAGCAAAAAATGATTGAGTTTGCATCACATCGAATCATAAATAGCCGTTTGAGTGAAATTTCATGTCAGCAAACGTAGCAGACATTAGAAATAATTAATCTTCTGCTTAGATTTATCAGCAACTTTGGAAAAACTGCTCTGCCGACTGAAGTTTTAAAAAACAGTTTACTTTGAACACAATACTTTTCACTTTTGCAGCCATAAAAACGGTGGGCTGCATTTGACGTTTCGTGAGAGGGGAATTTGGGTTGCATATGACGTTGATATTTTTCCACTTCGCGAGTCTCTCTCAGACTTTCACCATCCGAAGATGATCAAAGTGATCAGATGAGATTGTAATGCTTTTGTTGTTCTGAATGTAATTGAATGATCATCTCAGCATGATTAAGACTTTGTTATCAATAATAACAAATTATCCTTACGTCCCATCGAAATGTGGTCTTCAGCAAAGTTGTAGCTGGGAAGTTTTCACATGAGATGAGTGTGTTCACTTTTCCCTAGATTATTATGACGAGCAGTTAGAGGACTGAACACAACAGGTTTGCATTTTCCATAGTAATTTTCATATAAACTCCAAACAGCGTGTGCACAACCAAATTTCTTCCGAATCACTTCAAATTTTGGGAGGATCATTTTCATCATAATTGACATCATTTAATCATAGGGGAGCAAAAACTTCAAAATTTGCATCAGTCTACTGATTATATTACGGATCAAAAAGTGTGTGAGTTAACCGCGATGTAATGAAAACGTATGTTACTGTCATACATTTCTCATTCAAATGAATGGACAAAATTTCAGAAATTGAATGAAATTAATGTTTAGAAAATAAAAAAAACAGCTCATATAGTAATTATTAATTGTTTAATGGTCATCATTGTACTTAAATGTATGAAAATTATACAATTATCTTTGCATGATAAGGATATGGTGCTGAAATCCGATGAGAGACATAATCAAGCAGTAATATAATTAAGAAACTACTTCATTGGAAACTTCCAAAGCGACTTATAATTTTATGAAAGCCTCTAATAACCCTTTAATAAACCTTTATAAGTTTTTGATACCTTATTTAATATTAACTCGGGGACCAGATAGTCGTAGCGGTAAACGCGCAGCTATTCAGCATGACCATGCTGAGGGTCGTGGGTTCAAATCCCACTGGTCGAGGATCTTTTCGTAAAGGAAATTTTCTCGATTCCCAGGGCATGCAAGTATCTTCGTACCTGCCACACGATATACACATGCAAAAAAATGGTCAATCGGCTAAGAAAGCTCTTAGTTAATAACTGTGGAAGTGCTCATAAGAACACTAAACTGAGAAGCAGGCTATGTCCCAGTTGGGACGTAACGCCAGAAAGAAGAAGAAGAAGAAGAACCTTATTTAATATGCTTGGCAAACCTCCAAAAACCTAATTGAAAACGCCATTTGGAATGCTTCGGAAATTTTGCTTAGCTTAGCTTAGCTTAGCTTAGACTGACTACACATATCAATGGTTGCTATTCCGTGATTGACCGAAGTCAGTGAAAATGCACAAAGAATCAACTAGAAGTTCGGCTGGGATTGGCCATAATCTTCTTCAGTGTGCATAATTCAGTGCCTCTATTTATACATGGTCAATAACGGCGCCGGCCACGTCCTTGCAGTCAGGTGGGATGGGGGGAAGGAATGTGTGTAACCTTTGCTATTTGGAGACCGTGTTTGCCTCTGCATCTCCACAAAGGTTACTGGGAGGGATGTTTGTTAATGGGAAGGATCGTTGGGTCACAGGATTCACTTTGATAAGCGATTAGACCATAATAAATAATAATTTGTGAGATATAAACATGCTTATATGTAAATATAATATTTTCATTTGATATGAACAATATCTATGTAGAGAAAAATTATGCCGACACTTGTGGTGACGAACCTTTCAAAGTTTGTTGAATAAAGTGAACCTTTCGGAAGTCTACACTTGAAGTGTCGAACCATTCAAAGTTTTATTTTTGATTACAAAAATAAAGGTAAAAAGAAGAAGGTGTATTGAATAAAAAAAAATTTAGACATAAATAATTTATGAATCAGAGTTTATGTCGACAGTCACAGTGACGAACCATTCATATTTTTTTGAAACATCATATTTACATCTCACCGTTGTAACGATTAACGGTACAGTCATACATATTTTATAGAATAGGAACAGTAGCATGAAACGAGCTCACCAATTGATCCGTCATCATTGAGCAGCAACAATCCTCTTTCAGCTTCAGTCGTTTGCTCGGCTGTATAAAAGCACTCAGAGAAAATAGGCGCGCGACCCGTGATGGAAAACAACTGACGACTACTCGGGCTTTCTTGAAGCACTGCCCAGGAGCAAGCGTCAATGTTGGAAGATCATAAAGAACTAATCGAAAGCGGCACTTTTTCACTTTACTCGATCGACGCGCGACATGTTTGATACTGCCCTCATCTCCGGCCCCCGCAGGAGCAAGCGTCAAGGTCGAAGGATCAAACACAACTAACGGATCACGCCACTTTTTCACTCTCACTCGACCGACGCGCGACATGTTTAATCCTGCCCCCATCGCCGGCCCCCGCAGGAGCAAGCGTCAAGGTCGGAAGATCAAACACAACTAAGCCATTTGGAATGCTTCGGAAATTTTGGAAAAAAAACTGGGAACCCCTGGTTTTCTTCGAAGATGTTTTGAAACCCCTTGGGTAAATTATCCAAAACCTCGATTAACGACCCAAATTCTTCCGTTATATGAACTGATTCTATATTCAAACCTTGGTAATTGAAGGATCCAGCGTATTTTTTTATTGAATCTGGTGTAGGCTTTGACCATAACCTCAAAACGTTCCTCGAAAAGACGACTTAGTGTCAAGTTACTTCAGGAGGAAGCAGTACAATTGTGCATAATAATTTTGCAACGGCTCATAAAAGGCCGGTTTCATTTATCAATAACCAATGAGTTACATTAACACTTCATAGAGAGTACAATTTATTTTGGAGCGTAACCACTTAGCAAGAGAAATATAATTATATAGATGAAAACCCGTCTGACCTGGAAGAAACAAACAGCAAACATAAGAGAATGTTAGATTCCCATTTTGAAATCAATAAATAATGGATATTGTTAAAACATATATTTCGCTAAACAAAATCAGAATATTGTTTCGTTCTGAAAAATTTTATGCTGTATCTAATTTCGCACATCATCGCATCATTTACATCACATACCCTTACTGGCTACGCGTCTCAACAATCCGAGTTTTTTATTTGGTTGTAGGAAGAAGAATTTCCATTTGTCGACAAATAAATTTTCCGAATCAGGACGACAGCCACGACTCGGAAGGATTCGAAGGGCGCGCGAATCGTTGCAGACGCGCTTTGTGCCCTGGAAAGTCGGGAAAGGATTGATTGAGTTCAGCTGTTTCCAGTTGTCAATAATTACAACAAAACGTGGCAATAAAGTTTTTAATTACCACCTTGTCGATCACGACTGACCCTGTGAAAAACAGAGCAACGATGACACTTTTAGCCAGACTGACAGAAAGAGGTTGTAATCTAGTAAAACTGAATTTCATTCCAACCAATGGTTTACCAAATAACTCTTTGGATGTGGAGCACCGTCTCTACAAGCAGTAACACAATCTCCGGATGACATGCGACACTCCTCGCAATCCAGTGGCACGGCACGACCATAACTGTATTAAGAGCCCCGTCCCCCTTGTATAATGCCAATAAATAGCGTTCCGTGGAACCATAAACCAAAACCCAGCCCACCTTATTTTGACTATTACACTATGCGCTGTGCGCCAAAGGTAAAGCGGCACTTCCGGTTGATGGCTTAGTTCCTAGGGCACTTTTTCTCTATCTCCAGCAGTGTGAGACCCTTTTCCCGGGGGAAATTTGCCCGAAATGGAAAATTTGTTGCACTCCTATAAATATGCGGCGTTGTGTAACGGAACTACAATGACGAAGTCGCGGCCGGTTGTTGTAAAACACCAGCCGTATGCGGCGGAATGCAATCCCGATTGGGGACGAAATATTGCCACCACTGTCACATTTGTCCTTGGTGAGTGGAATTTTTGGTTGAAAGTTGAGCTGGGCACTGTGACATGTTACTGCAGTAGGGTGTTGGAGAAAGCTTGTTAGAAAAGCTAGTTACAACAGCTTGGACAATATGATTGTGTCTTGGCATTTTAAGAAAACATGAAAATATCTTCCTATATTTCTATCTTCCTATCTTCCTACCTTCCTATCTTCCTATCTTCATATCTTCATATCTTCATATCTTCATATCTTTCTATCTTCCTATCTTCCTATCCTCCTATCTTCTTATCTTCCTATTATAATATCTCATCTTTCTATCTCCCTGCCTTCATATACAAGACCATTTATCTTCCTATCTCCTACAAAAATGATGAAACTAAGCCATTCATGATTCCACGCATATTTTCCACGTGAAAAGCACATGTTTTGAGCCGGTGAATCAATTGTGGTTTCGTCTATGTCCTTGAATCCCATCACTGTATCTCTGTAACCAGACTTCCCCGTTCAAACAAAAACCATAACCCAATAAAAATCTTCTGCTCAACCAAACTTGAACCAACTTTGAATGAAATAATTGTCAATGTATTGAGAACTTTATTAGAATGGGTACTTTAATTAACAATAAGAAGAGTTGGCGCAGACGAACGAGTTTTACGACTGTGACACATTTCGAGGTGCGTTTTTTTTTTCGGGAGAAGATGAACCGTGTTCCATTGTTGGGATTGGGACCGATTTTGATACGGCAGCTGCTGGCCATACATTATTGTCGCATTTGAGGCTTCTTTTATTAGTGACACTCGTCACACGCACACGCGCGCTAGGAAACGCTTTTGATTCTTCTTTTCCTCGGTGTGTGGGAGACAACTATAATGGGCCGGATGATTTGTTTCACAAAAAGTGGGAAAATCTTTTAAAGTTTAAATAGTGATGAAGATGGGAATGTACTTTGTATACCGTTGCAAATGGGTTCAAACAATTTGTGAGCGGACTTAAGTCACTTGGGTCATTCGCACATCAGGATTAAGGTTGTAAGCCGATTCATGCTGTCTGTTTTTCTGCACTACAATTGAAGGTGACTTGATCAGTAGTAAATTTGTACACTTTGGTTCCAAGTTGACCTCTTCTGCGGATATTGTTTGCTCTGCTTGCAATGTCTGTAGAAATCCCTCAAGAGTTTTTCATGAGATTTAAAAAAAAATAAGCCAGAAATAGGGGCTTAATAATTTGCTTCGGAGAACAGAGAATTCTATCAAGGATATCTTCACTGTTTACTCCAAAGACAAAAGCAAACTTTTTTCCAAGGATTCAACCAGTAACGCTACTAAGCATAGACCTAAGTATTGTAAAGAGTTAAAAAAAATTTCAAGAGCTTATTAGCTCATAGTTTTTCTCCTTGAATTCATTTGGCGATTAGCACAGAAAAATTCTACAGATAGTTCAAGGCGAGCATGTAAGATATAACCTAAGCGATTGTTTCAGCTTAACACACACAGATTCATGTACAATGATTCCTCAGATAATATGACAAAAATGTTTCAAGGAAGTTATCAAAGGGTTTCTACGGAGCTGAATATAATATATTCTATGTTTGGATTTCAACAGCTCTTTACGGATATCTAAAAAAAATTTCAGATCTACAACTGTAACACTGGGGCCCAGATAACCGTAGCGGTAAACGCGCAGCTATTCAGAATGACCATGCTGAGGGTCGTGGGTTCGAATCCCGTTGGTCGAGGATCTTTTCGAAAAGGAAATTTTCTCGATTCCCAGGGCATAGAGTATAATTGTATCTGCCATACGATATACACATGCAAAAATGGTCAATTGGCAAAGAAAGCTCTCAGTTAATAACTGTGGAAGTGCTCATAAGAACACTAATCTGAGAAGCAGGCTTTGTCCCAGTTGTGACGTAACGCCAGAAAGAAGAAGAACTGTAACACTATGGTTAATACAAAGGGTTTATATTCACGCAGACACAATGCAATCCATGAACCATTGAGTCCAAAAGTTGTCTAAGAAAACATTGAGCACAGAACTTCAGATCAACAAGTGTAACCGACAATTTTTTTAAGATAATTTAATTACGTTTACACTGACATAGACTCATAAACATAGTTTTCCACTATGTATCCTGAATACCCTCCGACTGTGCTCTTTATATGGTAATAGAATGAGCACAGACTGTAGTGTGCCAATCAAACAGGAACTACCCTGCTGGATTCGGCGTACAATATACTCTCACGCACTCTGTTTAACAGACTGAGTCCGCTCGAGGAGCCCGAGGGGTGAGGGATGCTCGACAACGGACCAGATGTTTACCTTGCGAATGATCCTAGATAAATTCCGGGAGTGGAGGGAGATCCCTCAGTACTGGACAGTACCCAATACCGGACACTGTCGAAAACTTGAGAATTCACGATTCAATCAAGATGGTGTGTTAGAAGAAAGGGAAGCTATAATAGAGAGTAATGTTTGCATAAAACAACACACCCTTGAAATATTAACGTCTTGTTGAAAAAAAAATGATTTTTGAAAATCGATAAAAAGTTGACGTATCACCTTAAAATAGAACTAATTAGTAATGATTTTGAATATAGAAAAATAATTTGCACAAGTATAATGCAAAACCATCATAATTTGAAAATAAGAATGTATTTTGTACCTTTTTTGAACCAAATATGGTCAAACTACAATTTGGGCCTAGCACCTCTTGTTTCCCAGTTTCGGACAGCTAGATTTTTAGCATGATGTCTTTGTAATTTTTGCACCAGTGCACTGCAGTGTCTCAAATACCATTCATTTCTTACGGATTTTATCGAGCATGGTATCAAATATGCAATAAAAATAAGAAGAATGAAAATTCAGAACAACACATAAAAACAACACGTAAAATGTGTTATTATTCATCATATATGAGAGGTTTTTTGATGGACGATTTGCGGGCTAAGTAAAACTAAAATTACTCTTGTGAATCTCTCATATGCATTGCATTGGCAATAAAATAATATTCCTAGAGTAAGAACATTCAAGTATATACAAATTTACAGAATTCGAGGCATTTTCAAGTTATGTCCGGTATTGCCAACTTTTAAGATTGGTCAATTTGGTACAAAAATACATCAACAAAATGTATTAACAAAACGTATAAACAAAAACATATTTATATTTTCATATTTAGTTTTGTTATATCATTTATCATAAATTGGCACAAAGACCGTATAGAATCAAGAGTTTTTGAATCATGAATTGATGCTCAAATTTACCATGTATTGGACCTCAAATTTACAACCTTGAAAAATCAGCTCTTGGTGGTTTGCAATGTACTATGGGTTTTACTCGAAGACTGTCCAAGAACTGTTTAGATTTTAAATAAACAATATTAATCTCAAGGAATTTAAACCTAAGTAATTGAATTAATGAAACTTCGAAAAACGTTTTATTTGGAATCAAAACTAGATAGAACACAGTTTCCTGAGCCTGCATGAGTTTAAGCCTTAACGGTTAATTTCAGTGAATTACCAAGTTACAGTTGTAGATGTTGAGGCCTTTCCCATCGGAGATCTTGAATAATTTTTGTAAGCGGTTGAACACAAAAAAATAACAGCACACAGTTGTATGAACCTTTTTGATTATGAACCTTTTCAATCAAATTTCGAGAGATCACCGGTTACGCTTCTTGATTTTACTTGGTTGCCTTGGAAGTAAACATGAATATAATTAGACAAAATTAATATGAATTCTGTTTTGAAGTCCATAAAGATCACTCTTCACGCTTTTACATCAAATTACCTATAATCCAAGCAATTTTCGGGATACTTCGAACAGTTGTAGAACCCGAGAAGAATAAAATCGCAGCTGAATACCAAACTAAGGTATTCAATACTATCAACTGTACTCTCAACATCTCGATATTGAAGGGCCCATCGAGGTAATGAGAGATCAAGACAATTAATTTTTTTTTAATGAATACTAGATTGAAAATCACTCCATTACTAGTAAAACAGACGTCATTTCAGAAAGAAAATCGGGAATGAAAATCATATCAAGATAGGGAGAGATCTAGATAAGGAAGATATCAATAGAACATTGAGACGTGGATGGTCAACTGTAATTTTACTACTTACTACCTAAAATAGGTATGAAGGAGCGCTGGTAAAATACCTAAAATAATCTTTATGTAAATAAATTCTATAAACACCAAACTGATAATTGGATCAGGTATTCCAATAATACATGATGTTAAATATTAAATAAGGAAGAAATGATTTTTTTTATGTTAGTCCAATACCTCTAGTTGTTCTCAAAAGCTTTCGAATACCTTACTGAGGTATTTTTAGTTGGCTTAAGCAATATTTTAGGTACCATAATAATAACTGAACTACTGAACAATACCTTATTATATGATATCAAAATATGGTGTGCGAAGATAGGTGTGAGCCTGGGAGGGAGAAACCAATACGAATTATATGTACGTCAAGGTGAGCCGAGATTCTGCTGTCACGAACTGTCACTGTGAGCCCAGATCTTAAACAATGGACAAACATGATAGAAGCGCGTAATTGCTCAAAACATATTTTTGAAATTTATCAAATGTGACAAAAAATCATTGAAAACCTATTCATGCTTATTCAAAATTAATGTCACGATAGCACCTTTTATTCTGATTGAATATAAAGTATTCAAATACGAAACATTTCACTTTTTCGAAAATTAAATGCACAGAAAACTTTGGCTCTTTTTCTAGGTTTGTCCAGAACGATCGGAGGTACACAACAAAAGAAAACTAGCGATTTTCATCAAGTCTGCCTTGATTGTCGTTGGAAAGCTGGAGTTTTCTTGCAGTTTGAAATAACTTTGTGTCATATTTCCTGTGTAGTATCGGTGCCTCCCTCCCAGGTGTGAGCTATTCGTTCCTAAGGACTGTACTCAAAAAATATGCACCATTTTTATCCGTGGGTAAAAATTGATGAAAATTTGAGTATAATTAGATTGGAGTATTGTTTACATATGCAAAATTTCATAACAATCGGTTCAGTGCTTATTGAAATGTCATCGAAACAAGAAGAAAATCGCCGGAAAATTTTGCGCGCCATGATGAAAAATCCGACTGCTAGCATGAGATGGATCGGAAGACAACTGAGAATCACCCATACAACTGTCTCTCGGGTGGTAAAATCTTTTAAGGAGTCCCGGACGACCGAGCGGCGAGCTGGAAGTGGAAGAAAGTCGAAGACAGCTGGCCCTGTGAAGGCCCGGAAGGTGTTGGATTGTTTCAAGCATAACCTTTCGATTCGCGACGCGGCTCTGAAGTCCAAGTGTTCAGTCTGGTTAGTTCAGCAAACCATGACACAAGCTGGGCTTCGTGTATTCATGTTCCGGAAGGCACCGAACCGGCGTGATCAACAAAACACGGCCAAATCCCGCGCTAGGAAGCTGTATCGAGAGTGGTTAACGAAATTGAAATGTGTAGTTATGGATGACGAAACCTACATCAAGCCAGACGTAAAGCAGATCCCGGTACTTCGTTCGTGCCAAATCACGACTTGATGTTCCGGAAGACATAAGGAAGAAAAAAATGGGCAAATTCGCCAAAAAATACTTGCTCTGGTAGGTCATATGCCAATGCGGTAAACTGAGTAAACCGTACATTACAACGGGTACCATCAACAGCGAAATTTACCGCACCGAGTGCCTACAGAAGCGTCTGTTGCCGATTATGCGTTCTCACAGCAGCAGAAATCACATATTAAGAGAAAAGAAGTAGTTTTGAAAAAAATGTTTGAAAAATCTTTAAAAGAATCTCTTTAGCAATCTCCGAAAAAGCTTCTGGAAGAAACACTTTAAGAATTCTGCAAAAGAATCTGTCGAAAAATTCAAATGTTTCTATAGATTTTCAACTTTCAGTCTACAAGAATCATAAACGGATTTCCGTTCTACAACGGACGTTTCGGAAACATAACCTCCATCACAGTCAATTCCTGTACATTGCGAAAAATTCAGAAGCATCTAGAGTTTGTGTAAATTTTTCTTCGATAATTCAATTCCCAGATGTTTCAAGATATTTTTGTAATGGAAATTTTCTTCTCTAGGCACAGAGTACTACTATTCCTACTTACCACTCGATATATCTTGTATCTTCCTTACTTCCTATCATCCTAGCTTCCTATCTTCCAACCTTTCCATCTTCCAATATTCCTATCGTAGTATCTTCCAATCCTCCAATCTTGCCATTTTTCCATTTCTCTATTTTCTTATCTCCCTATCCTAGTATTCGAAACATCTTTCGGTTACTTACTTTTCTCTTTGACCAACCCTCAAAAACACCTTGGAAAATGACCGAAATTTAGTAAGCTCATTATACACAAAACTTCAGGTTATTTGTAGCTCGTCATCCTAATTTCAGCATATTCCGACTACCAGATGCTGAGATGCAGATCCCTAAACTTGGGTATTTTGTACGGAATAACAGCATTTGATTACTAACTTTTGTCACCGAATGTATTTGTTACATTTTGCCTGAATGCCCTCAATGTGATTTTTGTAAGTCAACTTTTTATCTAGCAAAGCCCCAGATACTTAACATTCTTTGACCAATTTATTGGAACCCCTCTCAAAGTAACAACATGTCTACTTGAAGGTTTCAAATAAAGAGCTTTTCGTTTATGTGGGAATATTATTAGTTAAGTTTTGGAAGCATTAGGAAATATCTTCCAATTTTGCAAGTATGTAGAAAAAATATCCAAAATCTTTTGCAAACTACTACAGATGCCATGCAGGCTTTGTCCTTTGACGGAGAGGCCTGTGCCATCCGCAAACAAAGATTTTTGACATCTCTGAGGTAACTCAGGTAAGTCAGATGTGAAAAATTTTTATAATATTGGTCCCAAAATACTGCCTTGAGGAACACAAGCTTTTCCAGGAAATCTTTCAGACCTGAAGTTCTGATAATTAACCTGAAGTGCACGATTTGAAACAATTCTAAGCAAATAGTTCATCGTTAATTCATGAATATGTTTAAAAATGTATGTTCTTCGTCTAGGAATATTCATTCCAATTTCATCTGATAATAATACATCATAAAAACCTACTGCAGACACTTTCAAAATTTGAATCAGAATAGATTACTAAATTCTTGGAAATTAAAACGAATGAAAAACCCACAAAACCAGTTTCAGACTAGAATATACCGCGTTCAAAATTATTGCCGACCATGCCTCGAACAAACCGTTCGAAGGTAATAAATTGTGTCCCATTCGGGTGGCATATGTTACACTAAGTAGCGACCAGAGGGGCCATTTGTGCGGAAAATTTATGAAGATAAATTTCACTCTTTGCACTATTTTGGCATGGCATGTGGTCATCGTGAACTCTTTCTCGACTCTCTGGCCATTCACAACGTGGATGCTTTCGTCACACGACGACGCAGTCACTTGTTTGAATTCATTGCGTTTCCGCCACATTAAGTTCAATATGGATCCTATGGCGCCATTGTTCCTACCAGACAACACCATGCGCACAAAGGCCAGTAGGAAATTTGTTCACCCTATTTCACGTGTTGCCAACGGCAGCATCCAAGATGGCGACCGTAGCGCAGCATCCCTCAATCCAGATGACCTCCGATGATAACGACACAACCCTCCTCCAGTAGAATGTTTGAACAAATCAGCATCTCGGATTTCTTTCTCTCGGCTTCTAATTAGAGCATGCGCGCATCAACGAATCGATTAGAGTTTTCTTTATTACCGCACCGCGTGGTTTGCATGCACCTTAGACTGGTTCAGGGTGATCACAATCAATCAAAACGAAACTCAGCGCATCGTCATACATGAACCGGTCCAATTTACATGTTTACTCATAGGAATCGACAAGGTTCCATTTCCATTATCAGCTCGATTATGCTGAGTGTATGTGATACACTCCACTTGGCGGAGTTGACCCGGTGATCCCGCGAGTCAGAGACACGAGCAATGACAACGGAGCTAAACATTTAGACGCGTTTCAGCAGTTGCTGATTGCATTTACAGACAACTTTTCCTTATTCGATATTCTGTAACTCGATATTTCCTTTTAATCGATGGAATACGCGGTCCCTTCAATCTATCATTATCATCATTATTGTTTTGAACCATATTTTCTAAAATTACTGCTTAGAATTCATAGGACCATTGAAGGGGAGCAAATATTATTACTTTGGTTTTAAAAAAATAAAATTGAAGTTTGATTGCATTTCCAGCAAACAGTTTAATGTTCTGGAAAGCAAATCTACTCCGAATGTAAATAATTTTCATTCATTTGGTTTCTCTGATTATGCTGATAGTAAAATAAAGATTTAAAGCTCCATTCAGGTGATAAAATTAAATAATATTGATGACTATTCAAAAAGTGTCACGTAGATAAATGAATGATGAAAAATATATGAGTTTTGTACCGAACTCATTTGAATATCTAGTTAGGGAGAGTTGACTGTGGTCCGTTTGAAGCAGACCGTTCCGTTCCAAAAGGAGACATAGAACAGCAAAGCGGCGCGATAACCTACGGCGGGATGAAGGTCAGACTTGAGATTGTGTGTTCAATCGATGGACTAGGTACCCTGGATGCAACCAGGGTCTATCGGAGTTATTATGAAACCATGCCATTCGTTATACAACAGCGTGGTTGACGGATGAGCTTCAAAATCGATGGAGAGATTGTAAATCATTTCTACGTTCCACAGCATCAATCCGTTTACTTCTCAAAACTGGCACTAGATATTCTCTCCTGTAATCTGTATATTTCTAAACCCAATCATAATGTTTTTCGTTTTGTTTCTTCAAAATAGTTACTGATATATGCGCACTAGACTGATGCAAATTTTGAAGTTTTTGCTCCCCTATGCTTAAACGATGTCAATTATGATGATCCTCCCAAAATTTGAAGTGATTCGGAAGAACTTTGGTTGTGCACACGCTATTTGAAGTTTATATGGAAATTACTATGGAAAACGCAAATCTTTTGTGTTCAGTCCTCTAACTGCTCGTCATAATAATGTATGAAAAAGTGAACACACTCATCTCATGTAAAAACTTCCCAGCAACAACTTTGCCGAAGACCACATTTTGATGGGACATCAGGATAATTTGTTATTATTGATAACAAAGTCTAAATCATGCTGAGATGATCATTCAATTACATTCAGAGCAACACTGCTTTTTTAAGTAGATGAAAAAACCGAATTTAGTACTATACCATTTAATTCCACTAGAGTTTGTATCCTTTGACAGATACGCGTATTTCGACCTCAACTGTAAGGCCGTCTTCAGTGTCGTGTACTAGTCGAGTCTAGTACACGACACTGAAGACGGCCTTACAGTTGAGGTCGAAATACGCGTATCTGTCAAAGGATACAAACTCTAGTGGAATTAAATGGTATAGTACTAAATTCGGTTTTTTCATCTACTTATAGGTATTCTACTAAACAGCTCGAAGATTTATTATCATCACTGCTTTTTTGCTGTAGAACATAGTAGCCTGGATTACTTTGATCTATTCTTCCCGCTAGGAGCACCACTGTTGCCTGCCGAACAGTTGGTGAAGCATGCTACATGCAAACCAACTTTATGATGATGAATAACAATTTATCCTGACGTCCAATCAAAAAGTGGTCTTCGGCAAAATTGTAGCTGGGAGGATTTGACATTAGAAGAGTTTGTTCACTTTTCCATAAAATTTTATGACGAAGAGATAGAGGGCTGAACACAAAAGATTGGCGTTTTCCATAGTAATCTCCATATAAACTTCAAATGGCGTGTGCACAGTCAAATTTCTTCCGAATCACTTCAAACTTTGGGAGGATGCTAGTTACCATAATTATAAACGTTTAAGCATAGGGGAGTTAAAATTTCAAAATTTGCATCACTCTTATGTTCAGAGTACTCACATACAAATTCAAGATATAACTTTTTCGCACTAGTTCGTCTGACATCATTATTGGTGATTTTATAAATTGATGGAGTCCCAGATGGCCATTGTGGTAAACGCACAGTTTTACAGCTTAACCAAGCTGAGGGTCGTGGGTTCAAATCCCACCGGTTGATGATTTTTTCGCAAAGGAAATTTTCTCGACTTTCCATGGCATAGAGTATCTTCGTACCTGCCTCACGATATACACATTAAAAAATGATCAGTTGGCTAAAGAATTAGACTATTCTACCTTTATTAACGAGATTTTCAGCTCTGGGGACCCTCCCGAACGGCTTTTAGTGACTATCTAGGTGATGGGATTCGAACTCAGGTCCGCGACGTGAGAGGCGTGTGTTCTAATCACTACACCAGGTCCGTCTCATGGCACTCACTAGAGCAGATCGCTGTTTTTGACGGCCAAAACCTCTAGTACTCTGGATATGCATAGTAGAGGTTTGGTATCTTCAACAAAGTATTTTAGAATAATTTGTACTACATTTTGACTTCTTCGGATTTGATCTAAATAAGTTAAAACTGATCTAGATCAGTTTCACTTCAGAGCACTTTCAGCAATTGTTGAACGGTGAAAATGGAAATGTAGCGAAGAACAGGATGAACATAGATGATGACGATCAAGCTGTGGACCCACCGAACATAGGAGAGGTTTAAAAGGCGATCAGCGAGCTGAAGAACTGTAAGGCTGCTAGGAAGGACGAGCTTCTCAAGCATGGAAGTGAGCAGCTTTACCAGTTGATCTACCGAGTACTTCTAAAGGTATGGGAGGACGAAGAAATGCCCACCGCCTGGTTGAATGGCATCATCAACCCTATCTACAAGAAAGAGCACAGACTGGAGTGTGCCAATTACAGATGAATAACCCTGCTAAATTCGGCTTACAAAATTCTGTCGCGCATCCTGTTTAACAGACTGAGACCGCTCGAAGAGTCCTTCGTCGGTGAATACCAAGCTGGTTTTCGTGAGAGCCGTTCGACAACGGACCAGATGTTTAGCTTGCGAATGATCCTAGACAAATTCCGGGAGTATAACTTGCAGACTCACCGTCTGTTTATTGATTTCAAGGCGGCGTACGACTCAGTGAAAAGAAATGAGCTTTGGCAGATAGTGTCTGAAAATGGTTTTCCGGCGAAACTAATTAGGCTGATACGTGCTACGCTGGATGGTTCGAAATCAAGTTTTCGGATTGCAGACGAGGTGACAACCTCGTACGTGATGTTAGACGGATTGAAGAAGGGAGACGAACTTTACTGTTTAATTTACTGTTCAACATATCACTCGAGGATGCTATTAAGAGATCTGGCGTGCAGAGAAATGGCACTATCATCACAAGGTCGCACATGCTCAGAGTCAGACCGGAAAGCTCTCGGTGTTTTCGAGCGTAAAGTGCTGCGGACAATACTCGGTGGAAAACTCGAAAATGGTGTGTGGCGCAGACGCATGAATAACGACTTGTATCAAGTGTACAAAGATGCGAATATTATCAAGCGTGTAAAATACGGCAGACTTCAGTGGGTTGGTCACTTAGTGCGAATGTCGGAAGAAAGAATTGCGAAAATAATATTCAGCAGGGATCCAGGTAGAGGTTGGCGGCTTCGGGGAAGATCACGAATACGCTGGCTGTACGCAGTGGTAGAGGACCTGGCGACCCTAAACGTTTCGGGGCAACTGGAGAAGTTTCGCCCAAGACCGACGAAGATGGAGCTCTACAATACGCCCGGCAATGGCGTGACGCTACGCTGTAGCCATCAAGGTATCAAGGTAAGGTACTCATAGAGCTTAATGACTACTCGTGTAACTTTTCAAAAGACCTATCTTACATTGAGAGTTTCTCTTTGTTTAATTTCTATTTAATCAATGAATGACTGAGCCACAATAACCTCTTCTGTTGAGTTTTTTTTGTATAAAATGCTAGCCAAGGGTATTGTCTTTCGATCCATAGCTAGTGAAAACTTCCCAAAAGATTTATTGTTGCACTGTTATAATCGAAAGTGAGCGAGATAGGAGAGAATATTTCATTGTTACATACACTCTTAAAAATAATGAAAATCACTCCGGACGTAATTCACATTATGATTGAATGACACATGATGTAAGTGATGAATTGACGGGTGGGCTTCGTGGCCTTGCGGTTAGCGGCGTCAGTCGTCTAGGCGTATTGTGCCACGGGGTGTGGGTTCGATTCCCGATCCGGTCGGTGGAAACTTTTCGTCAAACGAAAAATTCATCCCTGGGCTACTGGGCGTTTCGTGTTTTCCGTTCCCTAATGTTAGTGATTATTCAGTTTGTGCAGCCTATGTGCTGAAGACGGTGTAAATTGTCTTAAATTGTCTTTAAAATGGGTTCTGAGAGATGTATTAAAAGAAAAATGTAATTTGACATGATGAAGGACATGAAAACGATACCGCTATGATTGAATTTCCTGAATCAGACACCATCGTATTTAAAATGTGACACAAATTCACGTAATTTGGCTCTCTTCTTTTACGTGCATCCAAAAGACATAAAATCGCATGATTTTTTCGAAGAGTGTAGATCCTATTGAACAGTAACGAGAGACTCAAACGTTGCAAACACATAACTATCTCGAATAAAATAAGCACGCAGTTTGTGCGATTTGGGGGAATATCTACAAAGATCCACAGCTAAATAAAATGTTGTAAATTTACTTGGAGAATCAAAATAAATGTAAATTCCATCGACCAATCTCTTATTCTTCAAGTAAATTCACTTAAAATTTAAACGCCCATGTGAAATTCAAGCATTCTTAATTGAAAATAAAAGTATATTCATTTAAATTCACACACGGTTCCATCTCATCACCCCGAACGCCACTACCCCGAAAGCCATTACCCCGAATGGGTCATTATCCCGAATGACGCATTACTTCGAATAGTACAGGATACAGTGCAGTATATACCGTTTTGTCTCAAATCCCGAACACTCGCTTTTTGTATGACGATTTTGTTGAAATGTTTCACTGAAATATGTCATCCAATAATCGGGAAATTGCAGTCAATTGAAATTCAATTTAAACATATTCCAACCTATTTTAGACCTCGTGATAAGTGATGATTCTCTAGTTGGAGGTCAATGAAACTAGTTCAGATAAATTTGATTGCGAACAAATCGATTTGTATACAATTTATTCGTGCTGTTTGGAAATTGAATCCAGGTTTTCGGAATATGAGACAGAACGAACACAGTGCTCGGCATTTGAATCAAAATGTTGTGACTTGGTTTTACGTAAAAACAAAACTAAAATTAAATAAATCAACATTATTATCGGTACACCCAACAGCAAACGATTAAGTTTTGCGAAGAAAGATACCTATCTGCTAATTTATGCCCATCAGATACATATGAAGTCACTGTTGTCCATATGTGTTCGGAATATGAGTAAAAATGGTAATTCAGCGGGCAATAAATGTTGAACATACTCTTATAAAAGATTGACCATTAACGTATGCGTCTTCAATGTCAACTTAATGGTGCGTAAAATTCATCTGTAAAATGTTTATCATATATTTTCCCTTCTTTCGTATGTCAGCTATTTTCTCGGATGTTGGCAACATTATTCCTCTTCTTTTTTCTGGGACAGTGCCTATTCCTTAGCAAAGTTGGCACTTACGCAATGCAAGGGATCATTCACAAATTTCATAACGCCAAAAATAGCAATTTCTGACACCTAATCAACACTTTTTGTATTGAAATTCTAGAAATTTTGTATGAGCTGTCGTCATCGGATTAATTTGAACCTATAACCTTCAATATAGTGTTGCTGGACAGCTGCGTGCTCACTGATATTTAGACTTCTTGATGGTGTTCATATTTCAATTTTGTGTTTTTTTTTAGCAAAGATTGCTCTTTCTTATGAATATGGGTTGTGCCACCTCATAACTGCAAGCATCGTACCAGAAATTTGCCCTTCTTTCTCAAATAGGCTGTTCTTTCATGTTTCGTTTTTTCATGTGGAAAAGCTATTTTTTACAAACAGGATATCCTTTAGACATTCATTGAAGTTAATCATGCTACTTATAAATTTAAACAGAAATGTTCTCTCCTCTTATCTTCTTGTATTAAAACAGTCAGGTCTCTTATGGAACTTCTCATCACTTTTCGGCCATCATCAATTCTTAATTGTCTTGAATCAAACACAACTCATTTGGTTTGTACACCCAAAAGCTTACATTTAAGATTTGCGAAACAATTAAATTTTTCACAAATGAAGAGGTTAGAAGCAAAGGAGTGACAAAAATATTCTTTTCTGAAAATCGAGTTTGAAGTTTTTTCGCCACTTTTTATTCCATACAAAATGCATAGGAACCAAAACAAACAACCCAATCTATTAAGAATTCTGATGGTTTAATAAGGAGAAATCACCTGAAAATATCGTTGAAAAGCTTGAAAACAGTAAAAAAAAAATCAGAATACTTCACTGCAAACCGACCAAAATGTCACTTACACCCCTTTGCGTTTGCGCCTCTCAAATATCAAAAACTAGCTGATAAATCCTGTTGACATTAGGTGTTTGAAATATGAGTCAAAATGGTATTTAGTTCCATTGCAGTTCTGGACTCGCTTCCCAATAAAGCTTCATAAGCGTGACCTGGGAGGGAGGCACAGATACTACCCACGAAATATGACAGAACACTTTTTCAAATTGCAAGATAACTCCCGCTCACCAACGATAATTAAGGCAGGCTTGGTAAAAATCGCTAGTTTTCTTTTGCTGTGTATCTTCGATCTTTCTGGACTAACTTGGAAAAAGGGCCATAGTTTATGTGCATTTATTTTTAATTTTGATTGGAAAATAAAAAATAGATGCGTGTTTCAATACTTTATATTGTTTTGATCAATTACGGCTTTTAGCATATTTGTCCATTCTTTAAGATCTGGGCTCACAGTGACAAGTCGTTCCAGTAGAATCTATAGGAGTCTACCAAGATTTTATTTAGTAATGCTTTTAAAATTATGTTTCGCATACGAGATATTACATGACCAACCATGTAATATTAGTACAAAAATGAACATAGATTGCTTCAGTGCGCATCGTACCTTCGTGCTGTGCGTACACGAATTCTCTCTGCTCTTGGAAGTTTTCTTAAAAACTACCTAAAGCAAATAAACAGTACTTTTCAGTGCTACATAAACAGTACTTTTCAGTGCTAAAATTAAAAACGGTACTTTTCTGTGCTACTAAAACAGTACTTTTCAGTACTATTTTCTACTATTGATCCCTTTACGATCCTTGTTTGGACCCGTGCCTTCGATTTTTCGTTGGACCCGTTGGCGAAAGCTAGCGGTGGTAATCCTTCTTGGACACCGTCTTGGGAAAAAAAACCTCTCGAAGGTCACGTCTTCTTTCTTTTATTAATTAAACATGGTATCAACAACAAACAAAAGGAAGTAGGGTGAAACTCTGAATTCACAACTTCCTTCCAAAAAAGTGGGATATAAAACTGTCACTAAACGTGGCAAGAATGGAAGAAAGGACGTTTCTCCGGAATGCGATCTTTCTTCCAAGGGTGAAATGAATAATTGTATCGAAATGAGCAATCAGTTCGATGCTCTAGACAAATTTTCCGAACACCAAATCGAAGCAGCCTCTAGCCCAGGCTCTTTGATTCAAGTGAGGAAGCAAAGAGTGCCGCCTATCGTGGTCAGTTGTTCCGAATTTGGTGGATTTAGGCAGGAGATTTTGAACTCCATTAGTGGAATCAAGGTTTCCTTCCAAATCGCAAAGAAAGGAGACTGTCGCGTTTTGCCGGAAACTCTTAAGGATCGCGAACTTCTTCTCAAACATCTTGAAGAGAAGAAGCACAATTTTTTTACTTATGACGACAAAACTGAACTTTGTTCAAAGTTGTCTTGAAAGGTCTCTCAAGTGACTATAAATCACCTGAAGCATAGCATAGCAGCATAGCATAGACTGACTGTACATGTCAATGGTTGCTACTCCGTGATTGATCGGAACTGGTAATAATTGCACTGCGATCCAAATGAATAAGGGATGGGAGTTTCCGCTACTCTCGGAGTGCAATTTTAGCAACTCTAATATTGTTGATCAATAACGGCGCCGGCCAAGTCCTTACAGTCAGTTGGGATGGGGAAGGAATGTTAGGGTGTAATGATTGTTGCTTCTAGAGACCGAGAATACCTCTGCATCTCCACAATCACCACGGGAAGGGTGTTTATTAGTGGAGAAGGAAAAGATCTGGGAGTCACCTTTGGTCGGTGATGCGATCCATGGATAAGGAGAAAAAATATGGTTTATACTTAAAGCTAGTTTTTAGTTTTGTCTCAAAAAGTTTTTGGTAGAAGATATGAAATAAACGTCAACATCTGTAATGTCGAACCATTCAAAAGAAGTTTTTATTAATGGCGAAAAAAAATATATATGCGTATGTTTTAAATTATATGAAACAGGAATAATGCCGACACTTGTAGTGAAGAACCATACATAGCTTGTTTGAAAATTACATAAAAGTATTACTCAAGAAGAAAAGTTTTTGGTAGAAGTTTCAAAATAAACGTCGACATTCAAAATGCCGAACAATTCAAAAAATATTTTAAATAATGTCAAAAAGTTTCTATGTTTATTTGAATTGTATAAAACAGGCATAATGCCGACACTTGTAGTGACGAACCATACAAAGTTTGATTGAATATTACAAAACAATAACGTTTACATGAAAAATGTGTTATCATAAGCATGAAACGAGCTCACCAGTTGGTAATCCATCCTCGACTGAACACTCGCACTCACACAGCGTGCCGCACTCACACGCGAACCGAAAACCAAACTCCCGGCGTCCCGAAAACGAAGCGTCTTGCTTGAGCTTTAAAAAACACTGCCCAGCAAAACCCGCGTAACGAAAACCAAACTCCCGGCGTCCCGAAAACGAAGCGTCTTGCTTGAGCTTTAAAAAACACTGCCCAGCAAAACCCGCGTAACGAAAACCAAACTCCCGGCGTCCCGAAAACGAAGCGTCTTGCTTGAGCTTTCCAAAACACTGCCCAGCAAAACCCGCGTAACGAAAACCAAACTCCCGGCGTCCCGAAAACGAAGCGTCTTGCTTGGGCTTTCCAAAACACTGCCCAGCAAAACTCGCGTAACGAAAACCAAACTCCCGGCGTCCCGAAAACGAAGCGTCTTGCTTGAGCTTTAAAAAACACTGCCCAGCAAAACCCGCGTAACGAAAATCAAACTCCCGGCGTCCCGAAAACGAAGCGTCTTACTTGAGCTTTCCAAAACACTGCCCAGCAAAACCCGCGTAACGAAAACCAAACCCCCCAAGTGACTATAAATCACCTGAAGAGATCAAAAATGGAATAAATGATATACTTGGATTTTCCCCAGTCCAAGTAATCATTATGAAAAAGAGAACCCAATCTGGCATTGTTCGGAAAGGGCTTTCTCAAGAATTTTATTTAGTTCACATTAACAAAAAAGAACTAAATAATATTAAAGCTTTAAAAAAGCAAAACTTTTGTTTGATGTCCGTGTGACATGGGAACATTTCCAGAAACCTGGAGGAAATTACCAGAACCTCACTCAGTGCCGTCGGTGCCAAAAGTGGGTACAAAAAAATTGTCGCATGGATGCTAAATGCATGATTTGCGGAGGTTCTACTCACGCCAAAGACGTCTGTCCAGTGAAGGAAGATACCACCAAGTTCATATGCTGTAATTGCGGTGCCAACCATAAGTCCAATTTTTGGAATTGCCCTTCACGCAAAAGGGTCATTGAGGCTCGTGCCAGGCAGATGAAAGATAATATCCGTTACGATAACGGTCGTTTCCGGAATTTGCCTGGTAGAGTATCGAACAATGCTCATTTTTCAGTTAACGATCGCTTGATCATGAATCATACCCATCAGGAAGATCATAATCTTGCTCACTCACAAACTAAGTTTAATCCGTCGGGTAGCCGTTCGAATCTTTCAATTTCGAATGTATCTACCGACGGTAAATCCTTTGCCGATATCGTAGCAGGAAATTCGAACTCCTCCCCTGTTCGATCCATGGGTACCCATTCTACTTGTTTCAAATCAAATGGAAAAAACCCTACCGCCACAGGTAACTCCGCATCTTCGTCTACCGGAAATTCTAATGGGAAATCACATGACATGTCTGCCTCTGATTTTAATTTTCTAACTGAACAATTGAATCTAATGATTGATGCAATGTTCAAAGCCACCACTATGACTGAAGCAGTCCAAGTAGGTGTAAAATTTACAAAACAAATTGTTATTGGATTACGTTTTTCTAATGGATCCAAGTAATAATTTAAATATTTTAAATTGGAATGCTCGTTCTCTGAATGGTAAAGAGGACGAGCTGTTTAATTTTCTTACGGTTAATAACGTGCATATAGCAGTTATAACCGAAACGCATTTGAAACCTGGATCTAAACTCAAAAGAGATCCTAACTTTTTTGTTTATCGTAATGATCGACTTGATGGGGCATGTGGGGGAGTTGCAATCATCATTCATAGGCGTATAAAACATCAACTGTTTTCATCATTTGAAACTAAAGTTTTTGAAACTTTAGGTGTTTCTGTTGAAACACAGTTTGGTAAATATACTTTCATAGCTGCCTATTTGCCTTTTCATTGCTCTGGACAGCAAGTTAATTTGCTCCAAACTGACTTGCGTAAATTGACTCGCAATAAGTCAATTTTTTTGGTGACTTTAATGCCAAACATCGGTCATGGAATAATTCTCAAAGTAATTCCAACGGCAGAATTTTATTTGATGAGTGCTCTTCAGGATATTTCTCAATTAAATACCCTGATAGCCCCACATGTTTTTCCTCTTCTAGAAATCCATCTACGATTGACTTGGTCTTAACCGACTCTAGTCATCTTTGTAGCCAACTGATTACTCATGCTGATTTTGATTCTGATCATGTTCCTGTTACATTTCAAATATCCCAAGAAGCGATTCTCAATCCTATCAGCTCCACTTTCAATTATTTACGAGCCGACTGGAATATATATGAGACGTATGTTGACTCTACTGGGCCCAGATAGCCGTAGCGGTAAACACGCAGCTATTCAGCAAGACCAAGCTGAGGGTCGTGGGTTCGAATCCCACCGGTCGAGGATCTTTTCGGGTTGGAAATTTTCTCGACTTCCCTGGGCATAAAGTATCATCATACATGCCACACGATATACGCATGCAAAAATGGTCATTGGCATGGTAAGCTCTCAGTTAATAACTGTGGAAGTGCTCATAAGAACACTAAGCTGAGAAGCAGGCTCTGTCCCAATGGGGACGTAATGCCAGAAAGAAGAAAGAAGAAGAAGATGTTGACTCTAATCTTGATGTTGACATTCCTTTACAAACAAAACTTGATATTGACAATGCTCTTGAAACTTTAACAAATTCCATTGTTGAAGCCCGGAGCATTGCAATTCCAAAATGTGAAGTAAAATTTGAATCCGTGATTATAGACGATGATCTTGAACTCTTGATCCGTCTTAAAAACGAGAGGAGAAGGAAATCGCCCTCGCGATCCTGCTATGAAAATTATATGGCAGGATTTGCAGAAAGAAATCAAGAAACGTTTTGCTCAATTAAGAAACAAAAAATTTGAAAACAAAATTTCTCAATTGGACCCTGGCTCTAAGCCCTTTTGGAAATTATCTAAAATCTTGAAAAAACCTCAAAAGCCAATACCGGCATTGAAATAGGAAAACAAATTATTACTAACTAATTGCGAAAAAGCTCAAAAACTTGCTATGCAGTTTGAAAGTGCGCACAATTTTAATTTAGGACTTACTAGTCCAATTGAAAATGAAGTTACTCAGGAGTTCGAAAATATTCTCAATCAAGAGAACGTTTTCGAAAATGCCTGGGAGACTGATTTGGAAGAAGTGAGAACTATTATTAAAAAATTCAAAAACATGAAAGATCCTGGCGATGATGTAGAAAGTAGCTTATCATTTTTAGTTGATATATTTAACAAATGTTTTCAATAAGCATATTTTCCTGACAAATGGAAAAATGCTAAGGTTGTTCCGATTTTAAAACCAGACAAAAATCCTGCAGAAGCTTCTAGCTATCGTCCAATCAGTTTGCTTTCCTCCATCAGTAAACTTTTTGAAAAGGTCATTTTGAACAGAATGATGGCCCACATCAACGAAAATTCAATTTTTGCCAATGAACAGTTCGGATTCCGCCATGGACATTCGACCACTCATCAACTTTTACGTGTAACAAATTTGATCCGTTCCAACAAATCTGAAGGCTATTCTACTGGTCTTGCTCTTCTAGACATAGAAAAAGCATTCGACAGTGTTTGGCATGAAGGTTTGATTGTAAAATTAAAAAAACTTTAATTTTCCAACATACATTGTTAGAATAATTCAAAGTTATCTGTCAAATCGTACACTTCAGGTTAATTATCAGAACTCCAGATCTGAAAAACTTCCTGTAAGAGCTGGTGTTCCTCAAGGCAGCATTTTGGGACCAATATTATACAATATTTTCACATCTGACTTACCTGAGTTACATCAGGGATGTCAAAAATCCTTGTTTGCAGATGACACAGGCCTCTCCGCCATCTGCGTGTCATCTGTAGTCGATTGCAAAAAAGTTTGGATATTTTTTCTTCATACTTGCAAAAATGGAAGATTTCTCCTAATGCTTCCAAAACTCAACTAATAATATTCCCACATGTTGACATGTTGTCACAATGAGAGGGGTTCCAATAAATTGATCAGATGAAGTTAAGTATCTAGGGCTCATGCTAGATAAGAATTTAACTTTCAAAAGTCACATTGAGGGCATTCAAGCCAAATGTAATAAATATGTAAAATGTCTCTATCCACTTATTAATAGAAAATCAAAACTTTGTCTTAAGAACAAGCTTTTGATAGTCAAACAAATTTTCAGGCCAGCCATATTTTATGCTGTACCAATATGGACTAGCTGTTGTAATACCAGGAAGAAAGCTCTGCAGAGAATTCAAAATAAAATTTTGAAAATGATTCTGAGACTTCCTCCCTGGTATAGTACCAATGAGTTACATAGAATATCCAATGTTGAAACATTGGCACAAATGTCAAATAAAATAATAAATAATTTCAGGCAAAAATCGTTACAATCTTCTATTGCCACGATTAATGCGTTATATGTTTAGGTTAAGTAAATTCAAAGCGTTTTGTTTTTCTCTTATAAGCAGGTGAAATCAACTTACCTGTAAAAATCTGAACTGCTACGGCAAATGAAATGTAATATGTTGTTAACAAAATGTTAATAATATCTTAAATTTGTTTTACCAAATTAGGATGATAGTGTTGTCTAATAACACAGAACACCTAGATATAAGAAATGAATGTAATGTTTGGAATGATACTAATAAAGAAATAAAAAAAAACATAGATTGCTATCCAAGTAATTTTCTTACAGTATGTTGTGATACATCAGAAAAAAAATCACAGATGTTTCGTATTCTTTTTTGGCATAACGCCCCTACTGAGACAAAGCCTACACGGAGAAATCAGACTACCCAAAAAATAAGTTCTGCTTTTGGTTTTTACCCACGGTTGGGTTGTTTTGTCTCTCTCGCAACAGCAATGTTGTCAAAAACAGAGAGAGAGGCACCGACCCATCGTAAAAGTTCAATGGAATAAGTCAAATTTGGGTTCATTCGAGTTTACCTAACGTTAAATTGTTTGTACCCACTACGGAGACTAACTAACGCTGGGTAGATTATTTTTTTTTCGCTGAGTTGTTTTTGTTTTTGCTGTTGTCAAACGGAAACTACCTAATGATAGGTATATGTCAGTTAACACAAATTTGGGTAATCCCACGGAAGAGCCGAATTGCGTCAAAAGAAGTCAAAGTTGGGTTGATTTGTGGCTCCATGTAACAACGAAGTCAAGGAAATTTCCTTTACGAAAAGAACCTATATACCTTCAGCATAGGTTTGCTTTGTAGCCGCGGACTTTACCATAAGGCTAAGGAAGTGTAACGTAAATATGACATAATTGAGGCGAATATGGGTAATAAATATGAAGACTTTAAATCCATATTCAGAAATAAATCAAACATCCTAACAGATTCAAGGAGTAATAACATCCCCAAAATTCATTCGAATTGTTATCAACACTGCATTTTACATAGACCAACCCTTACTATCAGCAACAATTTCCCATCATGAAAATTGATTTTCCTAGCCTCGCATGGGATCCGTACCATGTCAGCACAGTGACAGCAGCAACAGAAACCTGCCACCCATCAAACACCCTCATGGAAGGGGGAGGGGTTGGAATGGGTGGCAGAGTCGGCGTCTTCAATGACAAATTTCCAACAATTTCAATTATTTCACACCCACACGTTCAGTCCCAATTAGCGGGAGAGTCTAGCACCACGCATGACTTCATCGTGTACGTACGTTGATTCCACCTCGCGTACCTTTGTACGGAAAGGTGCGTGCGTGAGTGAAAGCATTTCCATTTTCGCTGGTAAACTTTGAGTATAGTACAAATAAATGTACGACGACGGTACCAACAGCGTTATAAACGCTGCAAATATCCTTTCCATTTCCAACAACGAGTTTCAGTGCTGTGGCGGAAAGTATGCAAACATCCTTCTCCACTTCCCGCTCTGCCGCCAGAGCCGACCGTATCTAATGGAAATAACGACGGAAAACAATACACACGGGGTAATGGGTCTTGCTCGTAAGGTACCGTAAAATGGGGTATCTTTGATGTTTCGAGTTTCACAACATAGTAAATTAAACAACAAAATTTTAGTTTATCGGTTAAGCAAAACAAATACAACAGTCAAAAGTATAAGTATGACACTTTATGTCAGAAAAAATTCATAGCAATCGGAAACATTTGATACTTTATATTCAAATTTAAAAATTTGATAGTATAAGGACCGTAAAGTCAAAGGTTTTTTCATCTAAAATCCAAGATCCAATGCTCTATTTACTTTAAGTAATTCATACAGTTTCTTTCTTCAAACATTTCTATTTCTGCCCTAAACACGAAAAAATCAATCGGTATCTATTGAGCAATATAATTTTATACAAATACAATCAACTCTTCCTTACTCGATATCAAGTTAGATAACCATAGTAAAAGTTAATTTTCATGCCTACCTTGATGGTCCCTTTTATCGCAGTTGCACTGGTTTTGTCTTCTGTAACTCGATACCTCTAATAAGGTGGCAAAACCATACAGTATGAAATACTTTATTAAAAGCAGGCTCGACAATCTGTGAAAAATGATCAATTCCACCAGAATTTACGGTACCGACTCCCCATCAGCAACCAGCGCAAACCACGTTCAACAGCAACTCTCAAATGTCACGCATGGTCAGGTCCTTTGCGAACAGTGGCACCAACACTCACTCTGGGGTATAGCGGAACACGCGATCGGAGGAAAATTGTTTTACGCGTGAATGGAGACCCATCCTCCATGCTTTTAAGGTATGAAACGCTGAACTGCAACAGCTGATGGGGATTGAGTCGAAGGCTTTGATGATTAGAGACTTGCAGCAACAAGGCAAATATTACAGTGAACTGGATACTCTGTATCTCAATAATTTCGTTAAACCAATGGAATGCGCGATTCCTTCAATTTAGCATACTTTGTTCCCTCTGTAGGTCTATAGATCCATCCCCCTAACGATACACATGAACTTTTAAATATCCATCATGCCAAACGACCTTATACGGAACCCGACCTTTTGAATTTCGAATTTGAAATTCGGCCTTTTGTCCTTTCGACGTTTTGGCTTTCGACCTGTTGTCGATTACCCAGGCAACCAGAAGTCGCATCAAAGTTCACGTAATAACTCGTTTATTCATACACATTACATCAAACCCGCAAAACAAGGTGGATTATCTCGTCAGATTGATGAGTCTCCTCGCATAAAACGCTTTTTTTTCTGAGTTCATTTGTGCATTTTGTTTCGTCCCGTACACTCGTACAAAGTAAGTCGAATCAATCCGTAGCAGCTGTCAAATCAACATTTGTTATCATAAGTTAAGTCGCAAAAGAACATAGGTTAGTTCGGTAGACAAATTTTACGCTCGCATTTTATGCTATTATTCATCTCATAATATATACACGTATATCGCCTCCACTCTTGTACGTAGAAGGCCTTTTCGCGACATCTTATAAGTTTTGGTTTTATGACCTTTTAACTTATAAAAGTCATTCAGGTACACCTTATAAGTAAAATGTTGCACGCACAAAGCCTCCAGGTGATTTCGTTATGCGTACATTTTGGTTTTCAGGGTATTCATGTTTTAGTAATCCAGCAACCAATTAAACAGTGATCGATTCATGAGTTCTGGTATATTCGATTTGTCTTTTTAAGTAGCCTTCAGGCTTGTTTGACGAACGATGACGTGGTAGGTTTATTGATTCATTTTGAAACGTTTCGCTTTTCGGTGAAACGGATCATTCGGGAACTGACATTTAAGAAAATGGGACACTCGGAGAAAGTACATTAAGCGAAACGACAATTGGGGTAAAGTAGCATAAAAACAATTGGAATGATGATGAGGAAGTGAAATATAAATAGAAGTACAAAATTTACACATTTATTTATGAAGCTTGTTCATATGGTGGTTGGTAAATGGCTGGGCATGGCGTACCATTGGTACCTCGCGTACCTGAAGGAATAAAATAGACCCCTTTGTGCGGTCCTTAGCCTCTTGCCCAGCAACTCCTATCCCTACCTCCTCGCGGTACTGGCCGGGGTACGAGTAACCTTAGGGAAGATCGGGTAACCAACCCCCGGTGGGAACTTTGGTCGTATGCTGACAGGGAAGGGGGGGTTTGCTTTTGCTTTTCCTTCTGCAAACCTTGAGCGTCTGTACTCCATGTTAGGAGCGGCTCACAACAGCGTCTGTTCCCCATGTCAAGGGCGGCTGATCATCGTCCGAGTGCCAGAGAAGGACTCTAAGCTAAACTGCGCACTATGGTCCTCCGAACATTTAGGGGGAATGGTCCTCCGGAAATCTAGGAGGTTGGTGTCAGGCCCTGCAAGCCAGCCGTAAAAAAATCAAGCAACGAATAATCAACGAGAGAATACGAACCGGGACAATCGGCGAACCCCACAGCGACGTAAAGGGACTAGCGATTGGAAGCTCGGTACGTGGAACTGTAAGTCTCTCAACTTCATCGGGAGCACACGCATACTCGCCGACGTGCTGAAGGACCGTGGATTCGGCATCGTAGCGTTGCAGGAAGTGTGTTGGAAGGGATCAATGGTGCGAACGTTTAGAGGTAACCATACCATCTACCAGAGCTGCGGCAATACACATGAGCTGGGAACAGCTTTTATAGTGATGGGTGATATGCAGAGGCGCGTGATCGGGTGGTGGCCGATCAATGAGAGAATGTGCAAGTTGAGGATCAAAGGCCGGTTCTTCAACTTCAGCATAATAAACGTGCACAGCCCTCACTCCGGAAGCACTGATGATGATAAAGACGCTTTTTACGCGCAGCTCGAACGCGAGTACGACAGCTGCCCAAGCCACGACGTCAAAATCATCATAGGAGATCTAAACGCTCAGGTTGGCCAGGAGGAGGAATTCAGACCGACGATTGGAAAGTTCAGCGCCCACCGGTTGACGAACGAAAACGGCCTACGACTAGTTGATTTTGCCGCCTCTAAAAATATGGCCATTCGTAGCACCTACTTCCAGCACAGCCTTCCATACCGATACACCTGGAGATCACCACAGCAGACAGAATCGCAAATCGACCACGTTCTGATTGATGGTCGGCACTTCTCCGACATTATCGACGTCAGGACCTATCGTGGCGCTAACATCGACTCTGACCACTATCTGGTGATGGTCAAACTGCGCCCAAAACTCTCCGTCGTTAACAACGTACGGTACCGACGGCCGCCCCGGTATGACCTAGAGCGGCTCAAGCAACCGGATGTCGCAGCGGCATACGCGCAACAACTCGAGGCTGCATTACCGGAAGAGGGTGAGCTGGACGAAGCCCCTCTTGAGGACTGCTGGAGAACAGTAAAAGCAGCCATTAACGATGCAGCTGAGAGTAACGTCGGGTACGTAGGACGGAGTCGACGGAACGATTGGTTCGACGAGGAGTGCCAGGAGGTTTTGAAGGAGAAGAATGCAGCGCGGGCGGTCATGCTGCAGCAAGGGACCCGGCAGAACGTGGAACGCTATAAACGGAAACGGCAACAGCAGACCCGCCTCTTTCGGGAGAAAAAACGCCGCCTGGAGGAGACGGAGTGCGAGGAGATGGAACAGCTGTGCCGGTCTCAGGAAACGCGTAGGTTCTATCAGAAGCTCAACGCATCCCGCAACGGCTTCGTGCCGCGAGCCGAGATGTGCAGGGATAAGGATGGGAGCATTCTGACGGACGAGCGTGAGGTGATCGAAAGGTGGAAGCAGCACTTCGACGAGCACCTGAATGGTGCTGAGAGCACAGGCAATGAAGGACGGGACAACGGAGGAAATGCCTTCGTCAGTACTGCGGAAGATGGAAACCAACCAGCTCCCACTTTGAGGGAGGTTAAGGATGCCATTCACCAGCTCAAGAACAATAAAGCTGCTGGTAAGGATGGTATCGGAGCTGAACTCATAAAGATGGGTCCGGAAAGGCTGGCCATTTGTCTGCACCGGCTGATAGGCACAATCTGGGAAACAGAACAGCTACCGGAGGAGTGGAAGGAAGGGGTAATCTGCCCCATCTACAAGAAAGGCGACAAGTTAGATTGTGAGAACTTTCGAGCGATCACCATTCTAAATGCGGCCTACAAAGTATTATCCCAGATCATCTTCCGTCGTCTGTCACCTGTAGTAAACGAGTTCGTGGGAAGTTATCAAGCCGGCTTCGTTGACGGCCGATCGACAACGGACCAGATCTTTACTGTACGGCAAATCCTCCAAAAATGTCGTGAATATCAGGTCCCAACGCATCACCTTTTCATCGATTTCAAGGCGGCATACGACAGTATCGACCGCGTAGAGCTATGGAAAATCATGGACGAGAACAGCTTTCCCGGGAAGCTCACGAGACTGATAAGAGCGACGATGGAAGGTGTGCAAAATTGTGTGAAGGTTTCAGGCGAACACTCCAGTTCGTTTGGATCCCACCGGGGACTACGACAAGGTGATGGACTTTCGTGCCTGTTGTTCAATATTGCGCTAGAAGGTGTTATGCGGAGAGCCGGGCTTAACAGCCGGGGTACGATTTTTACGAGATCCAGTCAATTTGTTTGCTTCGCGGATGATATGGACATCGTCGGCCGAACATTTGAAAAGGTGGCAGACCTGTACACCCGCCTGAAACGCGAGGCAGCAAAAGTTGGACTGGTGGTGAATGCGGCCAAGACAAAGTACATGCTAGCTGGTGGGGCCGAGCGCGACAGGGCTCGCCTAGGTAGCAGTGTTACGATAGACGGGGATACTTTCGAGGTGGTCGACGAGTTCGTCTACCTTGGATCCTTGCTGACGGCTGACAATAACGTTAGCCGTGAAATACGGAGGCGCATCATCAGTGGAAGTCGGGCCTACTATGGCCTCCAGAAGAAGCTGCGGTCAAAAAAGATTCACGCCCGCACCAAATGTACCATGTACAAAACGCTCATAAGGCCGGTAGTCCTCTACGGGCATGAAACGTGGACGATGCTCGAGGAGGACTTGCAAGCACTTGGAGTCTTCGAACGTCGGGTGCTTAGGACGATCTTCGGCGGTGTGCAGGAGAACGGTGTGTGGCGGCGAAGGATGAACCACGAGCTCGCCCAACTCTACGGCGAACCCAGTATCCAGAAGGTGGCCAAAGCTGGAAGGATACGATGGGCAGGGCATGTTGCAAGAATGCCGGACAGCAACCCTGCAAAGATGGTATTCGCTTCGGATCCGGTTGGTTCAAGAAGGCGTGGAGCGCAGCGAGCTAGGTGGGCGGATCAAGTGCGTATCGATTTGGCGAGCGTGGGGCAGAACCGAGGATGGAGAGATGCAGCCACGAACCGAGTTTTGTGGCGTGAAATTGTTGATTCAGTGTTATCTGTGTAGATGTTAACTAAATAAATGAAAATGAAATGTTCATATGGAAGTCACTAGGTCCAAGACTCATTAGAGTATAAAAAGTCAAACTACGACCAAACCATTTCGAACCAATTTGAACTTGAGGCTCATTCAGTCAACGCAAACTATAACTTCTCGTTCCAACTATTGTAAATTAGACAACATGCGAGCAGTCAGGGTGTGCATGTTACCTAATTTATGGCCATTATAAGTAAATCAGCTTCGGAGCGTTATGCTGATAGGCGCCCGGGTATGCTAATTCGTGAGCCCTTCGAACCCTGCCATACACACATGAAGCACACGGATCGTGCCAATGGACAACTAAAAATTCACCACATGCTGAATAAAAAAAACCACTGCATGAGCTCGGTTGAGTTGGTATCGGATGAAGCTTGGACGGCCAGAAGGGTGGACATTTTTGAGAAATTACCTCCTTCATACCTCTACACACGATCCTCGGGGACAACGCTCCCAACCTCCGAAGTATGTTTTGAGCTACAGCTGGATGGACTTTATGATTTTATACTTACTCACTCATTTGCCGCATCCAGAACAGCGTAAGTGCGCCTCACGCGATGTAATGTGAGAGCTTTTCTTCAATCACCACCGCCCGACCCAGTCATTGCACAGTGTTTTAAATTTTCGATTTTGTGTGCATTACAATTACAATTTAAAACAACTTTGACGAAAACACGATTTGACTACCTCGCATACTTTAAAAAAAATACGGTTTCAATGCTAGGAATGGACCCCTTAGTAGCTGAAATTCACTCTCGATGCTTTTCCGCAATGATATCTCAGACGGATATACGTTTTGTGGAGTCTAACAAAAAGTTCAATGTCTTTACTTCACAGTAGGGGAATTCGGGGCATAATGGACACATCAAGCAAATACTTTTTTTAAGACCAAACAATGACATTTTTTCAAATTACTCCCGACTTGTTTTCAAGTTTGATATTAGTATGACGTGCTACATTCATTCTTGTTAATAAAAATCATATCATATGCCAGAAAAGAGAGATAGAAAATTAGGTCCAAAACGAGGCTGATAAAAAGGTATCAGGGCAAAATGAACACTTGAATGAAATTTAATGATTCTATACTGTTAAATGTCTGTCAGTCATTTCGATGTGTAAAAGGACTCCCCTTCTATCATAAGAGCTAAAAATAACCTTTCTGTGTTCATTATTTTGCTCAAAAATTAGATTCTCCCACCGCCTTGCTTATATGCCAATTTGAAGCAGAGAAAAACTTAAAGTCAAATTTTGAAGGACAATTGAAGCAAAACATAAACTTCTGTACCGTCAAACATTTCAGATGCAATACAGGTTTCATGCAGTGTATGAACTTTTGATGAAGTATGCATACTGTCAGAGATTGAGGGGGTGTCCATTTCGCATCGGGTGTTCATTATGCCCCTAATCCCCTACGTTTGTGAAACACACAAAATTATTCGATTTTTCCAGCGAAATATACATTTGGAAAACTGTTGTCCGAATGCCTATTATGGACCCTCTCGGGATCCATAATAGGAATGTTTGAAAATTTGACCCTCCATTTGATTCCCATGTAATCCGGGTCGCTGCCGACGTGCCTATTATGGACCCACCATGAAATACGTATTATGGACCCTCTTGTGTGGTTTCATTTCCAAACTGTCCAAATATCTGTATTTATGCGTCTAAAACGAAATATTTTGAGTGAAACTGTTGACTAACAATACGATCGAAGTTCCCCCGGTGGATTTTCATAGGAATAAGGTTGCTTTGAGTGTTAATTTTATGTTTTTCTGTAGGGGGTCCATAATACGCAAAGGGCCCATAACCGGCATCGACTCCCTATGTCGTAGTAAGAAAATGACCACCAAAAATCAAATTTTAATTATTTTTTCCCAAAATTTTCTTTTTTACGGTTTTATGTTTTATACAAAGCTGTTTGCTATAAAAAAAAACTTGTTGATCACTAAATATTTAATCACATTATCCATTTCTATAACAAAGTTTTTCATTATTTCTCTTTTCAGAGACGACTTTTTATTTTCACGACGATGAATAATTCACCTCGAAAATTTGGATATTTTTACAGGAATATGCTTTACAAAATATTTAGGCAATGCTTTAAGAATTCCTGCAGGGGTTCTTACAGAGATTCATCATGAATTTATTTCAAAGCTGTCTAGGAGATGTCAGGAAGGATTACGGGAATTACTTCAGTGAATCGTGAAAATCATCTCCAAAGATTCGTCCAGTTAATAATTAAATAATCTTTTAATCATCAATACATTCCTGGGAGAACCCTTGAAATATTCTTGTATTTCTCCTGGTTCTCCGGATCTGGGAATTTAAATCATCGATGAATTCCTTGTATTTTATCATTCTAATATAAAAGACTAAAGTTAGTAGCCAAATGTTTTTGTTTTCCGTACAAAATGACTAAATTTGGGGATCTGTATTTCGGCATCTGGTAGTCCGAATTGAATGAAATTTGAATTTCGAAATACAAATAACTTGAAGTTTTGTCTGTTGTAAACTCATTATATTTCAGTCATTTTCCTTTCCAGAGAGTTTCAAAGGGTTGTTCAAAGACTAAAGTTAGTCACCGAGAGATTTTTTTAATTTATTTCTATGAAGGTAGAAGATAAGGGTATTATTCACAAGATTAGCTTGAAAAGGATACTGGTAACACTGGATTTAACATCGTCAAGGTTATCGACTGAAATACAACGGGACAACCTTAGTTGAGCTGTCATGTCCTGTCCTAGGTGAAAATATGGTAATTTTACCTTTACAAATTACAATAACCTTAGGCCATTACGCACCGGAAGCACTTTTGACTCAATGGACCGGATTTTAACATTTTAACGGTTTTGTGTTGGGGATTAGTTGTACCAGCTAATACATCATAAAGATTTGGATACCGGAGGCCAATCCGGATGCACGGCCGGAAATGTAGTGTACGGTTGTGCTATTTTCCCCGAATGTCGGTTCCCGAATGCCAGTTCCCCGAAAACCCCGTTTCCCCGGATATCCCATTTTCGAAAAATATTTGGCACTGATAATTATCATAACTTTATACCTTCAATATGGTGAGCAAACTGATCTTCTGAAATACACCATTCTTTGTTTGATTCGAGTTTCACCTATCTCTGCATTTTTGGCCCCATTCGGGGAAATGGCGTTCATGGAAACGGGATGTTCGGGGAACTGGCGTTCGGGAAAACGACATTTGGAGAAAAGTAGAACAATCGTAGTATACACCTCCTGTTCCAGTGAATCTTGGTCATATTTCAATGTATTTCAAATGTATGTATGCGGAAATAAATGAATATTGTATGTAGTAAGGCTAGCGAACTAATGTGGAATCACTTGACCATTTGACATGTTTAGGTATAGGAGGCCGGAACTCTGAGTATGCGATCCACGAGAATCAACTCAAATCAAATTTATTTGATAAAAAATTACCAGCGGATTCAAGTCTTGCGATTTCAAATACAGATGACCATTTTAGCCCAAGTTTTAGAACCCTGTTTTTGGTTCCACAGAACCATGTTTTATCATTAGAAATAACCCATCATGCAAAACTTTAAAAAACACTGTTTCGGCAAATAACAACTGATGGAGGTAAAGTTTGGTCTTCTGGACTATAGGTTTTGTTCATTAGCTCCGGTAGCTGTATCCAGAAGCTAAATTTGTATTTTCAAGGATCAGTCATCTTGCATTTTGGGTAATTCATTAATTATGCCGGAGCTCTTGTTTAGTAACAAAGTTTCTCTTTTTGATTGTGTACAATCAATGCTTTATTTTTGAAGTTTTTATTCTAGAAAGAATTCTGTAACTATTCTGATGAGAACACTTGAAAGTTTTTGATGAATTATCTTATAATAGTCATCAAACTTATCATCAATATTCTCGCTAGGTTTTCATCAGAATAATCTGTGGATTCTGATAAGAATCATCGCAAGATTTTCATTGAAATCTCTTGTCGCTTCACCAGATTCCTCTTATAATTCTCATCAGATTCATGTCAGGATCCTCATCAGAATTTTCTCAGAATTCTTAGCTGAATCTGCCCAGTAGTTTCCACAAAATCCATTCAGAATTCATAATCCTATCGGGATTATTATCAGAATCTGCTTTGGATCCTCGTCAGAATCCATTAAGAATTCTGATTGAATCTCATCAAAATTACCTTCAGATTTTAAACAGAAAAATCCCATGATTATCATTAGAATCCATTCCAAAATTCTCATCAGAGTCCTTTCTAAATTTTCATCAAAATGATTCCTGAATTCTCCTGAAAACCCATCCAGATATTTTCGCGGAACCCTTCTAGAATTCTTCTAAGAATTCTTCAAGAATTCTCATAAGCATCTTTGCAGGATTCGCATCAAGATCCTTCCAAGAATCTCCACATAATCCAACGTATTTTGACAGCTACTAAAGGTACGCTGCATTTTGGTCTATCTTACACGAAAATACTCACACATGGAAATCGCTTCTGAATCATTCCTCGGCAAATGTTACTACGGGACGAGCTGTTATTATGTAAATTGAAATGTCATTGAGTCTACAGATTTAAATCCTCATTAATTATTTTTAACGTCAACATTATGATATTGAAGCGCTATCAAATTGTATTATACTTGGACAAATTTACTCTTTCGATCAAGCTACGAAAATATTTTCAGTGCCAGTTTTCGCCGGTTTGAAACTAGAAAAGTGCTTAAATTTCATCATCAAAATGTCGAATGGTCATGTTCCGACATGCAGGAGCAAATTATATTCGAAAAAACCCTAAAACAGAACTATGTGAACCGGTTACTTTCCATGGAGTTCCAACGATCAATGTGCAGAGAAACCGATGGCTAACATTTTTGGGCTAAAACGTGAAAACAAATACCACGAATCTTTTCGTATGTTCCAAGCACTTCCGAGAATCAGATAGCAGGACCATAGCGGAAGAAAATAAAGAAAATCCTGATGTAAGTTTTGAACAACTATCGAAAGTTAAATTATACTGAACAATAAACAACAAGTAAATGCACTTTGTATTATTTATTTTATTATACCTATCTAAAATATCGAAAGAGTCGATCGAAAATCTTCCAAAAACACTGTTGTAAAGCTTGAAACTTTTCTGTATACTTAACTCAAAACCGACCTAAATGTCACTCTCACCCCTTTGTATTTGGGCCCCTCATGTAACCTAGACTTTCGGTCAAATTTCCCAAATTATATCAGATTCAATTCCTGCATTCAGTACAATAAGGCCTTTTTATGAACATATAGTAAATATAAACTTGTATATAAAATAAAAAAAAACAACTTGCACGGCTAGTTATTTCTGAGGGAGGTAATGGGTTGAGATGAGAAACATGAAAAATTCTCCTCATAAATACAACGAATGCATCAAATGACCTCCTAATCAAATACGTAACAAATTATTTTGCTAAGCTATCGATATTTTTCTATCCTATATAGCTTAATTTACTTAAATTGCATTAAAATATAACAATTTCCATAAAAATCCGGTAAAAGTTCATAACTATCTACTAATACTAATGCACAGTCGTGAATAGCATACCTTCTATAGCTGTCAATATACTTAGCACATAATCCTTCCAGGATTCTCATTAGCATCCTTTAATGATTCTCATCAGAAACCAGGAGTTTCCAGGCGTTGCAGAATTCGCTCTCATTTGAGTATGAAGCACGATCAAAGCAAGCAAAGAAAAACATCCCATCTGTTGCGGTCCACGATCGTCATTGTATCGCAAGGTGTAACAAGTCTGATAAATGGAAGCAGCGAGCGAGAGCCCCAACGAGAGAGCGATGATAAAATCCATTTTTCTCGCTTGTTTACCGTTGGGGATAGGTGTTTTTCTTTACTGGCACGATAAACAATCCACGAACTTCCAATAACAACAGTGTCCCCCAGGCTTGGAGCATGTTTAGAGGGGTTTTATCATGCACTACTATCCCCCCAATCTGATCAAACTTGTAGCAGTATACGATAAACAGTCTCTCATAATGTGCAGCATGTTATGATAGTTACAGAGAGCGATACGTGAGAGATTCTCTCAATTTTCTCAGGATTCAATCCCTGGGAGTTTCATCAAAACCCATCCTGGGTTTTTATTATAATCGTACCAGGATTCTCAGGAATGGCTTCATCAGTACGGCGGATGAGGGAGACGTGCCAACTCCCACAATAGGTGAAGTTAAGGATGCTATCAAACAGCTCAAGAACACTAAAGCAGCTGGAAAGGATTGGAGCGGAACTTATAAAAATGGGCCCGGACAGGTTGACCACTTGTCTGCACCGATTGATAGCCAGGATCTGGGATAAAGAACAGCTACCGAAGGAAGGAGGGAATAATATACCCAATACACATTACCGGACCCGTTTGAAACACGCAAAGGACTTCGACAAGGCGACGGTCTTTCCAGACTCCTATTCAATATTGCACTAGAAGGTGTTATGACGGACGGGCTTCAACCGGACGATCTTCAATTATTCCAGCCAATTCATCTGTTTTGCTGACAACGTGGACATTGTCGGAAGAACGTTCCAAGTGGTTTCTGAACAGTATACCAGGCTGAAGCGTGAAGCAGATCGGGTTGGATTGAAGGTAAATACGTCGAAGACGAAATATCTGCTGGCTGGAGGAACTGAGCGCGATAGAGCTCGCATTGGCGGACGCGTGATGATCGACGGGGATGAGTTCGAGGTGGTAGACGAATTTGTCTACCTCGGATCATTGATAACGTCGGATAACAACTGCAGCAGAGAAATTCGAAGACGTATTATTGCCGGAAGTCGTGCTTACTACGGGCTCCACAAGACCTTGCGGTCTGGTAAACTTCACTTCCGTACCAAGTGTACCATGTACAAGACGCTGATAAGACCGGTAGTCCTCTAAGGGCATGAGACGTGGACAATGTTCGAAGACCTGCAAGCGAACGTGTGCTTAGGACGATCTTCGGCGAGTATGTGAGAACGGCGTATGGAGAAGAAGAATAAACCACGAGCTTGCGCAACTCTATGGTGAACCCAGTATCCAGAAAGTCGCGCGATCGAGAAACTGGAGGTTAGCAGCCATGGACCGAGTTGGTTGGCGTAACATTGTGGCGCAGGTCATGCCTTGAAGGACGTAGAGCCAGCAAAAGTAAAGTAAGTAATCAGGATTCTCATCATAAATTTTGTAGGGATCTCATCAGAAACCAGGATTTTCATCGCAATGCTCCCAAGGTTCACACTCAATCTGTTCGGTAAAAATAACTGGGTTTTTGAACTACCGAAAAAGTCAGTAAACTAAAAAAATATGCCAGAAATCGAAAAACAAAGATTTTACACTGAAATTTTGCAGAGAGCTTTTTTTTATATCATATATCGATAAAAAAAAATAAAACGTGGTGAAATTTGCTTTCCAATTACGCGTGGCGACAGTTTTCATTTTACTGACTTTTTCGGTAGTTCCAAAACCCAGTAAATTTTTTTAGGTGTCTACGATTTTGCTATGAACCATGTATTAGGCATGGAAAAATAGGCTACGATGGGGGAGGGGGTGTCAAAAATTGGCCAAAAAATGCCACGTCATTTATGGACGCTGCATTAACAAAAATGATTTGCGTACGGCTCAAGTGAACCCAAACTTTTGCACGATGACTTCAATGACTGTTTCATTCATCGCTAAAATCAACGATTCAGAAGCGCACGAAATCGACAAATCAAACCACTGTGCATTCCGAGAGTGTACTCATGTGGGGTGTTTTTGAATAAATTAACCCTCCGAACCACACTCACATGTGTGGCATCTGACCTAATCCTGGTGGGTTCTGCTGGGTGGCGTTGTTGGGACCAGAAATTTATGCTCACGGAGGCTTCAATTAATGTAATTAATAGTTGACTGGTGCGCGATTCACAACTGTTTATGAACCTAATACGACAAATTAGCGAGGTAAAAAAATTAATTTCGTTTCGTTTTTCACACGAATTTACAATTTCAAATCTCTGCGCGCTGCCTAAAACCGTGAAAATGGAATGCATCGGACTTGTAACTTGCTTTATCTGCGACAATAAAACATTCTCCCAAATCGCAAAAACCTGCAGCGATAAGCGCAGTTCTTCGGGGGCTGGAAGCGCATGTGGGATTTGCAAGTGAATAACGTAAATGGTAGAATTATACCATGCATCATGCTATACTTTCAAAGGCGAAATAAATAAATTCAAATGGCGACAACTGAGCTCTACGAAACTACACAGTTGGAAATAGGCTAGTGAAAAATAGATCTATATGAGAAGAACCGTTTTGGTAAAAGATGACTCAGTTTGAAGAACTTTAATAAAACCATTTTCAGAACAGAAGATGTTTACAACAGAGTTTTATTCATTTGAAAAACCATACACTGTATTATTAGGACCCCGATGTTGATTATCAAAAACAAGTGTAGAGTAAGGTGGGGCAAAAGTTCGACTTTAGTGGTTTAATCAAAGTTTCCAGGAAAACAATAGCAGTTAAAACAAAACAAATACCATACAGTGAACCTTCAACATATTGGCTATAATTTTGCTAAACAAACTTGTGTCAAAATATTTACTCATTTTTAGTTAAAACAGTTTCAAAATTGATTGTCTTATTCGAACTTTTGCCCCACCGGTGGGGCAAGAGTTCGAATCTAGTATGGGGCAAAAGTTCGCTGGCTAAAACACAAAATACCGATCCTTTTATGACAGCCATACCTTACACCAGCCGTAAACTTAAGTTTAACGAAAAATACACACTAAATTTTCATCAAAAAATTGCCCAAAACCGAGTTAATTGTAATATACTCAAAAATAGCAGTTTTTCGCAAAACTAAGTGGAATGTAAAATTTTGGTGATAATTTTCACACGATCAGACAAATTTAACTAAATTTGAAGATAATATGTGGATTTTAGGCAGTTTGCAAATTTTTCCGTGATTTTATACATGGGTCGAACTTTTGCCCCGCTGATTCGAACTTTTGCCCCAATATGAGCCAAAAATTGTTTCCAAGCATTTATGCAAAAACTAATACACCTCAAAGCAACCTTATGATAGGCCTAGAAACGCCCTTACATAAAATATTGAAAAAGATTTTATCTTCAATTGGTTCCATGCAACGAAAGTTTGACCAAAAATTACAATATTCACGTCGAAAAACAACAAATAGCCATAACTTTTCCAAATCTCAATCGATTTTTATGATATTTGGAGTGAAAGTCTCTTACTTGAATAGCATTTGAACCACCATGACATTTATAAGATTTGTTTTGAATTGAGCTAGAAATCTTAAAAAGAAACTCTTACCCCACTCGGCCCAGATAGCCATAGCGGTAAACGCGCAGCTATTCAGCAAGACCAGGCTGAGGGTCGTGGGTTCGAATCTCACCGGTCGAGGATCTTTTCGGGTTGGAAATTTTCTCGACTTCCCAGGGCATAGAGTATCTTCGTACCTGCCACACGAAATACGCATGCAAAAATAATCATTGGCATAGTAAGCTCTCAGTTAATAACTGTGGAAGTGCTCATAAGAACACTAAGCTGAGAAGCAGGCTCTGTCTCAGTGGGGACGTAACGCCAGAAAGAAGAAGAAGACCCCACTCGAACTTTTGCCCCACTTTACTCTATGGTTCAAACATTCATCAGTAAATGGCTTTGGAATGCTCGCTTCCTTTCAACGATTTCAAAATTACATACATATAGGCATTGCATACATATAGGCGTTTAACGTTATATGGAAATTTCTGACTTAGATTACAAAAATTGTCCCAGTTTGTGAAAATGCTTTTCGCTAAGAGATTTGAGACCATATTCAAGTTTTATGATAACTAGGTTGTCAAAGATGAGTGACCAACTTTTCAAAACTACTTCAAGTAGTGATCGTAGATTGTTTGTAAGCGTTCCGAAAAAGCTAAAATCGTATCAATGTTTAATATTCGTATATAAAGCCTCAAATGTTCTCAATAGGGTCCTAAAGCCCTGTCCCAATTTTAGAGCCAAACGCTTAAGTTTAGGCCAAAAACACATGTTTACGCAATTTTCTAATGTTTTCCCGTTGGTTTAAGCTCAAAAAACATTTTTTTTAGATTTTGTCACATCATTCCATTTCATTAATGGACCAAATTTTTAAATTAAAGTTTAAACATGATATAGCCATTATTTGAGCGGGAAAAAGTAGTTACAGTAACATGCTCTTTCGTGTTATTTAATAAAAACAAGATTTCATTAAAAATTTTAATACCCAATTAGTGTTACCATCCGTCCTGATTTAGCAGGATATGTCCAGATTTTGAATTTATTTTGAGGCATCCTGATTTATTTTTCATATTTTAAGATTTGTCCTGCTTTTTCAGCACAGTGTAGCAACCACAGGATTTCCTATCTTCGTTTCATTATTTTGATGCATCGCAAAGAGGGATTTCCTCCATCTAACATCTCGTGCTGCACAACATGTCAAATCAAAGTTTCTGGAGAGATCCTTTACGAAAGTTTCAGAGAATCATGTAGAAAAAACTGTAGGTTTCCAAAGAAAATCTTTGACGGATTTCTCCCACTTTGATTGCTTTTTGGAGGACTCTTCATGAATTCCCGGCGAGATCCTTAGCGAATTATTACGAGACCTTTATGGAAACTTAACGGAAGCTTCTTTATGAAATTCTTAAAAAGATTCTTAGCTTACTCTCTTTAGAACCATGATTCGAGGAATGCTACTGTTATTTACCGTATATTATGTCTCATAAATATGCCAAAAGGTTCTAGGTTGATTTCATTTAAGATTTTATTACACTCTATTGATTGTTTATGACACTCTTAGTTATTACCTAGAGAAATCTTGATCAAACACTACACTTTTTTTGGAAAATCAACGGTAAATTGCTGCAATAATCTTTAGGATTTCATGGGATATCTAAATTAATATTCGAAAAACCTCGGCCGATTCCTAAAGGATTCTTATTGTCTTAGTAAACGACTATCTAGTTATGTATAAAAATTTGTACGTTTACTCATACGTATACCTGCTAATCTGAAGTATCTCGTGATTTTACATTACAAATTGAGAAGAAAATCTTTGATAATACTATTTGGAATTGGGAATATGAGTCGTATTTGGATTTTGAGCTAAAACAGAACTTGCACTGGTAGGGCCGGATCCTATTCTTGGCACTGGCAGTGGACCTTTTTTTTTGGGGGCTTTCCTTAGGCGAGTGGTTAGAGTCCGCGGCTATAAAGCAAAGCCATGCTGAAGGTGTCTGGGTTCAATTCCACGTCGGTTCAGGATCTTTTCGTAATGGAAATTTCCTTGTCATCCCTGGGCATAGAGTATCATCGTACCTGCGACACGATATACGAATGCGAAAATGGCAACTTTGGCAAGGAAAGCTCTCAGTTAATAACTGTGGAAGTGCTCATAAGAACACTAAGCTGAGAAGCAGGCTCTGTCCCAGTGAGGAGGTTTATGCCAAGAAAAAGAAGAAGTGGAGCTTTAGCAAGCTTGGCCACATTAAGCATCGTATTAAAATGCTTCTTATTGCAAAGTTTCAGACATATTGACCGAGAAAAACCCTAAATTGTGAAAATTTTAAAATGTCCTGATTTTGAGTCTTCAGGAAATGGTCACCCTATACCCAATTCAAATGAAAACAGCTCTTACATGAAGTATCATACTAATTCTTGAGTTTTGCATTCGTTTTGCTAAACCGATAAGGGGTCATGCACAAATTACGTCACGCTCCAAGGGGGGGGGTCAAGCCAAGCGTGACAAGCCTTACCAAATTTTCGAATGACTCTTACAAAAAGTGTGACAAAGGGGGGGGGGGGTAGGTGTTCGAAAAATTTGAAATTTAGCGTGACACGGTAATGTTTTTATGATTAAAGTCAAAATTTCTAGCGCTAAACTATTTACCTGTGCAATCAGAACGTGGTGTGGGACCATATGAAATTGGATTCCCTAATATTTCACCCTAATGCACTTATCGGATTACACGCAAGCCGGCGTCCCCCAGACTGGGTTTTGCTTTCGGCTAACGGCGACAACGACAACGACCACGGCAAATACCTTCATCCATATCTGACATGCAAAACGATGCGACCATAAGAACTATGACGGCCTTATGGGAATGTTTTACTCGCTGGAGGTGGAGGGACTAGGATTTACTTCAAATTAAAAAAAAAAACAAATGTTTTCTCTGCCGAAACTTTTGCGAGCATAAAATATTTGTAATTACGAAACTTGGAGTCTGGTTTCATTTTTACATAGATTCATGAATATTCGTAGATATCGTAATTCGGAGAGAAGTTTCTGAGTGGGAAGAAGTTGACCACTTCCGTACCCTTAGGTAAGTCTGACTTGAAAATATAGTATGACATTGGTTCCAAAATGCTGGCTTGAAGAACTCTAGCCTTTACATGAAGTCCTTCAGACTGGGAGGTCGGATAATTAACCTGAAGTGTACGATTTCACTGACAATTTTGGGTTTCTGAAGAACAATAGCATAATTTTTCGGGTGTTCAGCGACATAAAAGTAGCGTGTATCAAGCCCCTTTCCAGAAAGACTCGATTCCTAATGAAGAAATCAATCTCATTTGAGCAAATGAATCATGTAGCGACACCTAGCCGTCAAACAAAAAAATTACTCACCACATGTTTCTGCCTGTCTACCTCGCATTCATTCTCTTTCACCACGCCGACCAACATAACAAATCAACCATGTTCCGTGTTTTGACATTTCTACCACTCCCTGCAATGTAAATAAAAACAAAACTTTCGTGTCGATAGATTTAGTGTTATTCAAAGGATTTATCTGCATTTGTGCGTAAATTTAATTCTAAAGCGAAATAAAATGTGTTCCCATTTGCTGCCCTTCGCCTGGAGATGTTAGAATGACCAAAAAGAAGCCTTCGCCGTAAGTTTGGACGTGATCGATTGCAGTATTGTTCCAAAACAATCATTCTTCATTATAATCATCTTTTGTTTCATGTAAGACAAAACCGCATCTGGGAAAAGGAACGCCGCGACCGGTTGAACCAGACATTCGACAGCCTGTCGAAGCTGCTGCCTGAGTATGAGCCGGCCACACAGCTCAGCAAAATCGAGATCCTGCAGCGGGCGGTCGAGTACGTGGAGAAACTACAAAACAAGATTAAAGCCTTCCTGGAGGAACGGGACGCGCTGCTGAAGAGTATATTTCGTTTTGATTCTTATTTGAAGGGGATAGGCGGTTTGGTTCAAGATTGAACGGATAAAGGCTCCCCCTGATCTAAGCGACTTTTCACGGCGACAGTGTCAAAAAATTGTTGCGATTTCGCTGATGTTTCGCTGCATGCACTGTTTGATAAGCGCATCTAAGCCACAGCGACGCGATTTCGCAGCGATTCGCGTCGCGTTATTCAAGATCAGGTATTGAAAATGCTCAGCTCATGAGCAACAATCAGTCTATTTTAGGCACACTTTATGATCAGCTAAGGTGTAGGCCGTGATTTGCCAAGCTCGTTAAGCGTTGACGATCATTGATCAAACCGTCTGTGATCTGCGCAGATCAGCAACAAAAATCAACTGATCATGATTTTTAGTGATTTTTACAGCGACATTTGGTTTGATTTTTTTACACCGTACAGTAGTCGTGATACTGATACGCTTTGCTGTTGGATTACTGTTGCTAAGTTGCCAAGCTCATTGTTTATTTCAACAGTGATCTCTCATGATCACTAACTAGATTCTGATTGAGTGGCACAGTTCGCTCAAGGAATATGGTGGCTTTGATTGCTTGAAGTTCATGCCTATCAAGCTCGCTCACGTATTCAACGCCTGGTCAAGAAGAGTGCTTGCAGCGACACAACAACGAAATCGCGACGATTTTTTGTCGCTGTCGCCGTAAAAAGTCGCGTAAATTTAGGAGAGCCTTAATTTAACGTTTTTTTTTCGTTTTAGGACATGTGGATGAATTGGAAGAACGTCTTCAAGTACTGATTGCTCGAAATGAAGATTTGGCGGCACTGCTGAAGAAAGCCAACATCAATGTTCCTCCTTGCAAACTAGGGCCGGTTTTGAGCGGGAAGGATTCGCCCGTAGAGAAACAGGAAGCTTCAAAGACGGATGCTTCCAAGCAAGACAAGAAACATTCATCAAAATCGAAAAGCGATGCTGAAACAAAAGTGTTATGTGATAGAACTGAGACAAGTTCTATCGAACCGGTACCCGTATCTACTTCTGTGATAAAAACTAATGGTGACATTATTGCTGCAACTAAAACCGATACTATTGCTGTTAGTGTAGCGAATTCTGTTGTGCCAGCAAAGATTCCTGTTGTAGCAAGTACAAGTGTTCCCAGCTCTTGTCTTGTAGTGGCCAATAATCACATCGTGGGAACTCTGAACCAATCAAATTGCGGTAAGTAGGAAAATTATATTGAGATTAGTATTAATGTACCACATCCCTTTATGGAATATTTATGAAGTCTGTAATTGTAATCTATAGATAGATCAAAGACAAATTAAAGACCTCCATGTCCCTTGTAGTTGCCCAAAATTTCATGGCTCATAAGGTAATCTAGAATGCCATGAAAAGTGTACTGTGATCTGTCAAACTTGGGTACCTTTTGCACTACCGAGGGACCAAATGCAGTACTAGAAGTGGTACCCAATCTGAGCCCGAGTGGGACGGACCTGCATAGATAGAAGTATTAACTTTATAAATATTATCAAAGACAAATACCAAAAAATCCTCCCTACTAACATAAGCTTTTCAACAAACACGTAATGTTTGGCATTTACAAAAATTTTCAATCAAAGTTGTCGACATATTTCATGTGCAGTCTTCATCTACATAAAAAGATGACTTTTTATTTTAATTGAGGTTACATGAATTGCATCACTTACCAAGATGAATCCAAATTGCCTAGCTCCTGCATCCTTCCCACTAACCAAAGCTCCTTCCCGTGACAATCATGGAAGATGCAGTGATATACTCGGTTTTAGTAACAATGGATGTCACACTAACATTCCTTCCCTTCCTCAATGATCTTAAAGACGTGGCCAGCGCCATTTAAGCTTCATTAAGTAAGCAATGATACAAAATAACTGAAAACCCAAAATCCTAAGAAGCTAACCTAATAATCTAGTTAAACAATAAGCAACTTGTTTTATATTTATGGTACTCGTCTTTTGTTTTCAGTCAATGTCACTTCTGCGCTGCTACCAGCGCCAATCATGGCAACTGGAGTTATCATTTCCAATAACGGGAACTTGCTTCAAATGCCTCTGGCAGTGCCATCAACCTCATCGCTTCTCATAGTCAGCAATGAAGATGTCCGGGCTAAACTGAGCTTGCGAAAGACCAGGGGATCCAATTCTAAAGCGACATCCTCAAAGGGAAGCTCACTTCGGAAAGGAAAATTAACCATCAAATCGATCGATGTCATCCCGGGCCGGATAGTCAACGGAAAAATACCAATTCCACCCCTGAAACGATCTACACCTCCTACGATGAAAAGCAAGAAAGAAACGCGGAAGAAACGACGGAAACGGAAAGCCAGTGAGCATAAGGAAGATGAGAATGTTACAGACATGAAAAAAGTTAAATTGGATGATAAAAAGGACGAAACGGTCAAAAACATTGAACAAGCTACTAAGGAGTCTGAAACAAAAACCCAGCCAACTCAGGACATAACTCCAATTCAGGAAAACGAAACGACTCAAGTCGATGATCGTGCAAGCTCACTTGAAATGAATCTGGACCAAGGAGATTTGTCAGCAGATATCTTCGCAAACCTGCAAGTTCCGGATGAGGAAGCAGATGGGAATCAAGGATCCCTATCGCCAACAGCGGCTTACCTTATGAATTTTCCATTGGTTTCCACGGGTGGGAAGGCAAGCGGAAATCACGTCGAGGGTTCAAACGAGGCTGAAACTACGGAATGTGTCGATGGAGATAAGAAGGCATCTCTACAACCAACTGACAACACTCTACTTCTGGATAACTTCTCCTCGTATTTCAATCCAAGTATTTATGGCACATTAGATAATGTAGTTCAACCGATTCCTGAAACGCCCACAACTTCCGTGGCGACTTCAACGAACTTTTCTACTATTTATCAATCTATCGATAGCATGCTAGAACATAAGTCGTCTCGAGCTACCGTAGCTTCAGACTGTAGATATAATACTACACCGTTCACGTTTACGTTGACATCAACAAGTAACTCAGTTACAACGCAGTCTTATGACTACCGCCAATCGTCTACGTCGAACTACTTTTACTCACCAACGCCAAACACTTCGAAGCCTATCGACGACTTCTCTCTGCTCAAACTGCCGACAGTTACCGAGTTTACATTCTCGTTAACAAGTACGATCCAAAGTGGTCCAAAAACCGTCCAATCACAGTACACACACAGTACAAATTTTTCTTCGACCATTACTACGCCATCGTACAGCATCTACGGTGCTCAGACAAAATCTAGCAAAGCCGCAAACTACAACTCAAATTATATCCCCGATGTCTCTAAATTGGAAGCAACCCGAACACCGAAGAAATATGACTTCTTAGAAGCGGAGAAACCTGCGACCAGCTTCACATTTTCGTTAACTTCAACTACCAGAACCAATCCAAAGTATACGTATCCTCCGGCCGTAGCATCTAGTTCAGCGTACACCACCCCTTATGTGACAACTTTGGCATCTTCATGTGCCAAAATCGAAGACTGCCTTTACAAATCTGCTAAACCCTCTTCGTCCGTCAACAACAATATGTATAAAACTCCTCCAAAACAGAAAGTCAACCATTATTCAACCGTTTCGACTACTCAATCTACCTTCTCGAACCACACATCTACTCAATCGCAATCCAAGTACGATGTCAACTGGATGGCTTCACAAGACCCAAAACCAACGTCCAACAACCAAGACTACGCCCAAATTCTCCCCTCACTTGATTTCAACGCGACTCCATCACACTCCTACCAAACCAATATCGATTTGAGCCGGAAATCAGACATCTTCTTCGCTCATCCTTCCGGTGAAGAAAATCTAGTAACGTGGTCACCGAACAAACTAACCAACATCTTGAACGATACCAATTCTTCGTACTACCCGTCAACTACCACAAGCCTACCGAGTCTTCACGGCGACCTGGCGCTAAACTGTCCTCTCACCTCAAGCAAACTTACCAATCATCAACGAAAACCGAACGATTCGAGCAGTACCTTCTTGTCCGTTCAACAGCTAGTCGATCAACCGCGGAAAACCAGCACAATCCACAAAAACTATTCCAGCTGCAGCAACTATTCCACCAATCAGAAACCATTGAACAACAACTACTCAGCAGAAGCCTTGATCGGACCATCCACCGGCAGTTCCACCAAGAAAGACAAATACTACACCGATCCCAGCTACAATACTTACAACACTTTCCCATCCGATACCAATTCTGCACCTAGCCTCTCGTTCAACTTCGATTACTCAGCCGACTACGGCAAGAACTACAACTACAGCTGCCAGCAAAACTACATGCCTTCTTTTGTCGACAACAGCTATGGTCTCCCGGCGGTTCCTTCAACAACCCTAACAACTCCCTCCTCGACGTCTCTCCCAATTACCACTTGTTATTCCACCTACGGATACACTTCCGACAGGAAGCAACTCCCCTCGACATCCACCAGTTACTACCAAAACTCCTATCAACCAGAAATCCCCTACTACGTCTCATCTACGGAAAAGCGCTCTCACGCGTCCTCGAAATCTCGAAAACACCACAAGCAACCCCCGCTGAACGAATTCAGCCCCTTCCCAACGATTCTCCCGACGGCGCCCCCTCCCGTGCCAACCCTCCCGGAAGAACCACTCTTCTACAACCCGATCACGACCGCAACCACTTCAGCCTATCAACAACTCCCACCGTACCAAACAATGCTACCGAACTACTCCTTCGGCAGCACGCAACCGTATCAGTCCCCTGTACCAACCGCTCAAGCAACCGGTAGCTCTTCAACACTCACGAATTTCAATCTGAGCACCATCTGTCCGGAGATCAACGAGAAGAGTGGCGGAAGCGCCGCGAACAATGGTCCTGGACCGGTTGCGACGGTGATTGGAGGGGCCGTGAGTTCACGGCATGCAATAGCAGGAGTTGGCGGGTGGTAATTTTTGGATATTGTAAATAGTTAGTTTAAGTAAATCACCATTTTGTACAATAATAACTATCAAAGTAGGTTCATTATAATTTAGAAGAAAAGTTGAGATATCCTTTTGCTGTAAGAGCATTAAAGAAACAGACCATTCACGGAAGAGAGAATCAACGAAGAGGGTTTCGAACAATGCCAAACAGAGGTGCATAAGTCAAACTAAATCGTATCTATGAAATCTTAAAACTTAATAAGAAAAAACGTGATTTGGACATGAACTCGGGAGATCCGGAACAACTCCGGTGCATGACCAAGTATATTCTTGAACTTATACCAATTTTTGCGTTTTCCTAATATGCTTTAGTTTATTTCAATAGAAGTATATGATTGTTGAATAAAGTGTCATTTTGTATCTTCTTTTTCTTTATTAGTATCATTCCAAACATTACATTCATTATTTCTTATATCTAGGTGTTCTGTGTTATTAGACAACACTATCATCCTAATTTGGTAAAACAAATCTAAGATTTTATTAACATTTTGTTAACAACATATTACATTTCATTTGCCGTAGCAGTTCAGATTTTTTACAGGTGAGTTGATTTCACCTGCTTATAAGAGAAAAAAAAAATTTAATATACTTAACCTAACTTAACCTAAACATATAACGCATTAATCGTGGCAATAGAAGATTGTAACGATTTTTGCCTGAAATTATTGATTATTTTATTTGACATTTGTTCCAATGTTTCAACATTGGATATCCTATGTAATTCATTGGTACTATACCAGGGAGGAAGCCTCAAAATCATTTTCAAAATTTTATTTTGAATTCTCTGCAGAGCTTTCTTCCTGGTATTACAACAGCTAGTCCATATTGGTACAGCATACAACATGGCTTGCCTGAAAATTTGTTTGAATATCAAAAGCTTGTTCTTAAGACAAAGTTTTGATTTTCTATTAATAAGGGGATAGAGACATTTTACATATTTGTTACATTTGGCTTGAATGCCCTCAATGTGAATTTTGAAAGTTAAATTCTTATCTAGCATGAGTCCTAGATACTTAACTTCATCTGACCAATTTATTGGAACCCCTCTCATCGTGAAAACATGTCTACTTGAAGGTTTCAAATAAAGAGCTTTTGGTTTATGTGGGAATATTATTAGTTGAGTTTTGGAAGCATTAGGAGAAATCTTCCATTTTTGCAAGTATGAAGAAAAAATATCCAAACTTTTTTGCAATCGACTACAGATGACACGCAGGCTTCGTCCTTTGGCGGAGAGGCCTGTGTCATCCGCAAACAAAGATTTTTGACATCCCTGAGGTAACTCAGGTAAGTCAGATGTGAAAATATTGTATAATATTGGTCCCAAAATGCTGCCTTGGGAAACACCAGCTCTTACAGGAAGTCTTTCAGATCTGGAGTTCTGATAATTAACCTGAAGTGTACGATTTGACAGATAACTTTGAATTATTCTAACAATGTATGTTGGAAAATTAAAATTTTTCAATTTTACAATCAAACCTTCATGCCAAACACTGTCGAATGCTTTTTCTATGTCTAGAAGAGCAAGACCAGTAGAGTAGCCTTCAGATTTGTTGGAACGAATCAAATTTGTTACACGTAAAAGTTGATGAGTGGTCGAATGTCCATGGCGGAATCCGAACTGTTCATTGGCAAAAATTGAATTTTCGTTGATGTGGGCCATCATTCTGTTCAAAATAACCTTTTCAAAAAGTTTACTGATGGAGGAAAGCAAACTGATTGGACGATAGCTAGAAGCTTCTGCAGGATTTTTGTCTGGTTTTAAAATTGGAACAACCTTAGCATTTTTCCATTTGTCAGGAAAATATGCTAATTGAAAACATTTGTTAAATATATCAACTAAATATGATAAGCTACTTTCTGGAAGTTTCTTGATGAGGATGTAGAAAATTCCATCATCGCCAGGAGCTTTCATATTTTTGAATTTTTTAATAATAGTTCTCACTTCTTCCAAATCAGTCTCCCAGGCATTTTCGAAAACGTTCTCTTGATTGAGAATATTTTCGAACTCCTGAGTAACTTCATTTTCAATTGGACTAGTAAGTCCTAAATTAAAATTGTGCGCACTTTCAAACTGCATAGCAAGTTTTTGAGCTTTTTCGCAATTAGTTAGTAATAATTTGTTTTCCTCTTTCAATGCCGGTATAGGCTTCTGAGGTTTTTTCAAGATTTTAGATAATTTCCAAAAGGGCTTAGAGCCGGGGTCCAATTGAGAAATTTTATTTTCAAAATTTTTGTTTCTTAAATCTGCAAAACGTTTCTTGATTTCTTTCTGCAAATCCTGCCATATAATTTTCATAGCAGGATCGCGAGTGCGTTGAAATTGCCTTCTCCTCACGTTTTTAAGACGGATCAAGAGTTTAAGATCATCGTCTATAATCACGGATTCAAATTTTACTTCACATTTTGGAATTGCAATGTTCCTGGCTTCAACAATGGAATTTGTTAAAGTTTCAAGAGCATTGTCAATATCAATTTTAGTTTCTAAAGAAATGTTAACATCAAGATTAGAGTCAACATACGTTTCATATATATTCCAGTCAGCTCGTAAATAATTGAAAGTGGAGCTGATAGGATTGAGAATCGCTTCATGCGATATTTGAAATGTAACAGGGACATGATCAGAATCAAAATCAGCATGAGTAACTAATTGGCTACAAAGATGACTAGAGTCGGTTAAGACCAAGTCAATCGTAGATGGATTTCTAGAAGAGGAAAAACATGTAGGGCTATCAGGGTATTGAATTGAGAAATATCCTGAAGAGCACTCATCAAATAATATTCTGCCGTTGGAATTACTTTGAGAATTATTCCATGACCGATGTTTGGCATTAAAGTAACCAATGACAAAAAAATTTGACTTATTGCGAGTCAATTTTCGCAAGTCAGTTTGAAGCCAATTAACTTGCTGTCCAGAGCATTGAAAAGGCAAATAGGCAGCTATGAAAGTATATTTACCAAACTGTGTTTCAACAGAAACACCTAAAGTTTCAAAAACTTTAGTTTCAAATGACGAAAACAGTTGATGTTTTATACGCCTATGAATGATGATTGCAACTCCCCCACATGCCCCATCAAGATCTTTTTTAAGTTTGGATCCAGGTTTCAAATAAGTTTCGGTAATAACTGCTATATGCACGTTATTAGCTGTAAGAAAATTAAACAGCTCGTCCTCTTTACCATTCAGAGAACGAGCATTCCAATTTAAAATATTTAAATTATTATTTGGATCCATTAGAAAAACGTAATCCAATAACAATTTGATTTGTAAATTTTACACCTACTTGGACTGCTTCAGTCATAGTGGTGGCTTTGAACATTGCATCAATCATTAGATTCAATTGTTCAGTTAGAAAGTTAAAATCAGAGGCAGACATATCATCTGATGATTTCCCATTGGAATTTTCGGTAGACGAAGAAGCGGGGTAGGAGTTACCTGTGGCGGTAGGGTTTTTTTCCATTTGATTTGAAACAAGTAGAATGGGTACTCATGGAACGAACAGGGGAAGAGTTCAAATTACCTGCTACGATATCGGCAAAGGATTTACCGTGGGTAGATACATTCGAAATTGAAAGATTCGAACGGCTACCCGACGGATTAAAATTTGTTTGTGAATGAGCATGATTATGATCTTCCTGATGGGTATGATTCCTAATCAAGCGATCGTTAACTGAAAAATGAGCATTGTTCGATACTCTACCAGGCAAATTCCGGAAACGACCGTTATCGTAACGGATATTATCCTTCATCTGCTTGGCACGAGCCTCAACGACTCTTTTGCGTGAAATGCATTCCCAAAAGTTAGCTTTGTGAGGGCCCTTGCAATTGGCGCATTGAAACTTTCTGGTATCTTCTTTCACAGGACAGTCGTCCTTAGCGTGAGAAGAACCTCCGCAAATCATGCATTTAGCATCCATGCGACAATTTTTTGTACCATGACCCCACTTTTGGCACCGACGGCACTGAGTGGGGTTCTGGTAATTTCCTCCAGGTTTCTGGAAATGTTCCCATGTCACACGGACATCGAACATAAGTTTAGCTTTTTCTAAAGCTTTAATATTATTTAGTTCTTTTTTGTTAAAGTGAACTAAATAATATTCTTGAGAAAGCCCTTTCCGAACAATGCCAGATTGGGTTCTCTTTTTCATAATGATTACTTGGACTGGGGAAAATCCAAGTAAATCATTTATTCCATTTTTGATCTCTTCAGGTGACTTATAGTCACTTGAGAGACCTTTCAAGACGACTTTGAACAAACGTTCAGTTTTGTCGTCATAAGTAAAAAATTTGTGCTTCTTCTCTTCAAGATATCTGAGAAGAAGTTCGCGATCTTTAAGAGTTTCCGGCAAAACGCGACAGTCTCCTTTCTTTGCGATTTGGAAGGAAACCTTGATTCCCCTAATGGAGTTCAAGATCTCCTGCCTAAATCCCCCAAATTCGGAACAACTGACCACGATAGGCGGCACTCTTTGCTTCCTCACTTGAATCAAAGAGCCTGGGCTAGAGGCTGCTTCGATTTGGTGTTCGGAAAATTTGTCTAGAGCATCGAACTGATTGCTCATTTCAATACAATTATTCATTTCACCCTTGGAAGAAACTTCGCATTCCGGGGAAGCGTCCTTTCTTCCATTCTTGCCACGTGTATTGACAGTTTTAAAACCCACTTTTTTGGAAGGAAGTAGTGAATTCAGAGATTCACCCTTCCTTTTGTTAGTTGTTGATACCATGTTTAGTTAATAAACTAGAAAGACGTGACCTTCGAGAGGTTTTTTCCCTAGACGGTGTCCAAGAAGGATTACCCCCGCTAGCTTTCGCCAACGGGTCCAACGAAAAATCGAAGGCACGGGTCCAAACAAGGATCGTAAAGGGATCAATAGTAGAAAAAATAGTACTGAAAAGTACTGTTTAAGTAGCACTGAAAAGTACCGTTTTTAATTTTAGCACTGAAAAGTACTGTTTGTGTAGCACTGAAAAGTACTGTTTTATTGCTTTAGGTAGTTTTTAAGCAAACTTCCAAGAGCAGAGAGAATTCGTGTACGCACAGCACGAAGGTACGATGCGCACTGTCATTTTGTATCAATTGATACCAAAGCAAGCCTGATGTCATCTGAAAGATTCAATAGAAACGTAAGAACGAATGTCATCTTAACAAATGCTTGGTTTCAGACTCATTATGCCAAACGACTATTATGCCAAACGACTATTATGCCAAACGACTTTATGCCAAATGACCATTATGCCAAACGACTTCATGCCAAAATGACCTACCACCATATCCTTTTTTCAGTCCAGTTCACTTAAACAGATTTGACAAAAACTAGAACAAACTGCTAAATTTAACAACCAGTGATATTATTCTATTATTTTCTTATTTAAACATGTGCCAGCTATGTGCAAGAGAATTTGTCATAGGTATATTTCATAAATACATCAATTATCTCCAAGTATTACACAGTTGAAACATGTTATGAAACAATCGATTTGTTCTTCATTTGACGGAGACTCAATGGAACGATCATTTATTTGGTAAAGATAAATTTTTGAAAATGCATGAATACCCACGATTCGCATAAATATGGAGGCCATATATGTACATACATTTTAGCCAATGCATTATGGTCAATATAAGACAAGTTTGTTTGGCGTTTACTATAACTTCGTGTATGACTGTGTGTTGCAGTTTATATAACTTAATTTTTACAAACAAAGAAAATGAACACGAGCAGAAGATCGCGAGACAAGCTGCAGATTTCTGACCGTCGGTATCTTTAAAACAATAAAAGTTGTTACAATTTGCCAGTGAAACGGTTGGGTAATAGCTCCTTTTCCTGTGTGATTTAATATTCCCTCGAACAAATGTAAGTTTGCAGCTGTGACAGCACTATAAGGCTGGGGAACAAATTGGGAACGATTTGTGACCCCAGTCGCCCCTCCTCAAAGTGAAGTGATTGTTGAAAAATATACAGAAATGCTTAGGGTGATGTGCTAGTATCCATCGTATTAAGCATTGATCAGTGAGAACTGCAATTTTCCCAGTATTGCAGTGAATGATGCTGACACAAACCGATACCAAACAATTCCTTCTCAAAACGGCATTAGCATTGTACAATAACATTTTGATAAATCTTGATCTCTTTTTGGAAATAATGCAAAGAAAATGCATCTTACCGTATTCTCAGTCCGTCGTATCGTTTTCAACTCCGTCGCAATCAGTTTCCAGATTCGTCTCACAACTTACGGCTCACTGTGTGTATTGAATGGTTAAAACACAACATATCAACGCTATAATAAAATGTTTTACTAGAATATATAGATCTACTGGCATCTCCCTCCATTCCTTTAGCATGATGGAATATACTAATTTCCTTTAAAATTAATTGTTCGTCATCAAAATTCAGCCCAAACATATGAACACAATTCCTTTTGACCGTAAAATTATGGCATTTGCTCATAGTACAGCGAAAACAACACAATCAAAGAAACCGTATTTTTACATCGAGCGTCGCGCACACATTGATGCGCACAAGCTTTTTTTTTCTCAGTACGACGGATTAAACTTTGTTTACATTCTCAATTATACGCGGCGGTTGAGGAAATTTCGTAAAATTTGGTGATTTATTGAAGTTTTACGACGTGTGATTGGAATGATATCCTTCAGTGAAGAAGTACGAAGGTTTTCCATAGTAAAAATAAGTGCCCGGCGAAGTAAGTCTCCCACGGGGGCGGGAAGAAACTTGTGTTGGAAAGTGGTGTGGCTCAGTCGATCGCTAAGCATTTCTCTCAAATCGTGTTCGTCCATGCGATTTCGGTGAAAAAGTGCAAAGTGGATACTTGAAATGAAGTTATTTACCGAAATACAGTAGTTTTATTGCATTTTTGGTGTACAAGTGTACAAACCATAACAGCTTTCACAAAATTACACTTGGATAATGAATCTATGTTGCAGGTAAGTTTGAATATCCGCCGTAGTGGAACATTCAAAGTTTGATACGACGAAAAGTAGCGCTTACGACGAAGAAAAACAAAACCCTATATAAAGTGATGTTATTGTGTGTCTATAAAATTTTGATATTTTTATCTACTTTTTTAGTTTTATGCATGAACATCTCTTTTTTTTTATTTCTGCCTGGTTTTGTGATGCTTCTCCTGTACAATATAATATTTACATCAGATGAACTCATATCCAATCTCACATTGAAGATTATAATAGAAGCAAATTAAGTATAACATAAATCGTAAAAAATGATAATTTGAAGTTACATATTTTGTCAAATGAAATTTGTATTTGGTAAGATGCAAATTCAAATCAGATCATATTGCTTACTCCATAAACAATTTCAATCGATATAATTTTGCTTCGTATTCGATTCCAACGTATACTGTACATTTATACAATTTGAAATTAACATCCTTGTATGATCTCTGGTTTGCTGGGAAGGTTGCTTAACTGAGTTTACTGAATGAAACAGATATAGTTTACTCTCCATAACTCGATATTCAACCCGGATAAAAACGTATCATTCAGTGAATGGAATAAACCATTAATGTACAATATAACGTATTGGATACAATACAACGTATTGTAATTGAATGTCGAAGCAACACTATTCTTGTTTGGATATACAATTCAAAAACAATAAAATATATTGTAACAGAACACTGTATTGTTACAATTTTGGTCAAATTCCTATTTTCGCGTAAAACAACTCTTGCTTTTTTCTATGTAGCTTTGCTGAAAGAAGTAAACAAAACAAGTTCAGAAAGCAAGAAATGTTGGGTGAAAAATATTCAAAACGTAAAAATAAGCAGTTTTTTAGAAGTCACTTGACATTAGCTGTAACGACGAATGCAACCATGATAAATATCTTTACTTCTATAAAGTTAAAATTATTTTGCTACTTTTGGCACGAATATCCGGGAAGTTGGAGGACAATCCATACAAAATACAAATTCTATACTTTTCACTACTAATTGAAATCAATACAATACATGAACAATATATCGTATTGTATTTTCAAAATGTATGCATGAGAAAATATCTAGATTTGTATTGTTACGATACTTAACCACCCATACATTATATTGCATAAATCTCATATACCATACAGTGAACTGTTCAAAACAATATATTGTACTGTAATTGTATTGTCATTTCACAATATACTGTATTGTATTTCCAATATATTGTATGCTACTGTTCCAATACGTTATATTACTTTTGTATTGTATTTTTTATACGGGAAGGGATCGTCGAATTATAGAATTATCGAGTTATAGAACATACCTACACACAAAATTCCGAAAACAAAGGAACAAATTTCTGTATTTCTGGAAGCAACATTATCTTAGTGATAGTATTATTAATACAGTTAGCTCTCCCTTACTCGATATTCTGTATCTCGATATCGAGTTAGAGAACCATAGTAAAAGTTGGTTTTCATGGCTACCTCGATTGTCCCTTGGATCGCATTTGCACTGGTGGTGTGTTCTTTAACTCGTCCGTGTTTCCCCAAAGAAGGAGTTTCAAACAGATATTGAACAGAGAAATTTACCTCACAAGTGACATCAAGTTATAGAAATATCGACTTACAGAAATTTGAAGGGATCGAAAAATCTATTGAGTTATGGAATATATCGATTTAAAGAAAATCAAGTTGTAGAGAGTGGACTGTGAATTCTATGCTGTTGTGAATCGCAAGTCAATCCTATATGTAAAAAGTAGGCGTTGAAAAAATGTACTGAGAAGTTTGTGAGCGTTTTTGCTCAATTCAACAAAAACAAATATCCTTGTCTGTAATTATGAATCGTGGTTTACGGCTAACCAGCCAAGTGGAAGTTTAACAACCACTGATAACCTAAATATTACACGGTGTGCCAGAAACCGTTATTAACAGAAAAAAATGTCCAACAATTTGGCACCTACCAATTGAAAGATATAGTATTCACGCATCTTCTCTGTGAATTTGAAAATATTCTAACGAGGGAATCGAAAGTTATCGTGATTTGAATGTTTTGAGCTATTTTGGAAGGGAAATTCACATACTTATAAATATTTCTCAACGGTGCATCATTATTAACTTGTAAACCAGCCAAGTTATCACCAGCTTTGCATTAGACATTCGAAACATGTGATATCCAAGCACCTTCTCTGCAAATTTGAAATAATTTCGTCGAGAGAATTTGAAGTTACAATGATTTGTATTTTTATGATAATTTCAGTGAAGTTTTAATTAAAGCTGATTTATATGCCATTGTTATGAAAGTATACATAATTTACAAATAAAAATGTCTATAGGACTGACCCTTGGCATTCAAAAGGTATAGTAGTCAATTATCTTCGCAGTTTGTTTGAGAATATTTTATCAAAAGAGAACATAACTAGAGTACTTTGAATTTTTGGAGTTATTAAGATTTTTTTTCAATCGTCTAAAATAGTGTTCGCAACACGCATTTAATAATTGCGACACAAATTAACTTAACAGATTTACATTCAACTTATATTTTTCATTGAAGAAATGCAGTGCTTCGTTAAATCGCAAGCAAATGGGTTCGTTTTTTGTAAATTTTGTTTCATTTTCGCGCGTTTTGCGAGGCAGTGTTTCGTTATGGCCCAAGTAAGCATATTGATGAACCTGAACAATTTGAAAGTGGCACCATGCTGCTCAAACCAGGTTGAATTGTCAACTGGTGAGATCGTTTTAGGCTAGTGTTTTAAATAAGTTAAATGTGATGGTTCACATTTTATTCACGACAGCGAAGGGTATACGTTTATATATGTGTTTGTTCAATTAATAGATAATAGGAGTTTATTGTAGAAATTAACCTTGTTTCATGTTTTTCAAAATATGTAAATGCAACAAGCCTTATATTTTGTTTAGTCCCTAGAATTATTGGATACTGTAAGTGTTGACTTTTCCTTTAGATACTGATAGATTACTTTTTGGATTGATGCTGCATGATTTGCATCATGTGAAATCTTTGAATGGTTCGTCATCAAAGGTATCGTCATATCGATTTTTCAGTCATTTCTTGTGCATATAAAAGGATTACTTTTTATTTTATATTATTAATTATGTTGATGACTTTATTATGTTTTGAGAGAGCTATAACAGGGTATAATCAGTGAAAATGATGTGATGATCCCTAGGACTATTGTAACTAAGCGTTTTTTTTATTAGGACGAATCTGTAACATAACCACTTCCAATTTTCCAAACTCCCATTAACTTCTCGTGGAAGTGCAGAGGATTCCAAAGGCTTCCTCAAAGACAGTATCACGTAAATATTTATTCCATAACCCAAATTAACCTGTATCCGGACGCAGCAGGACGCGGTATTGCTTAGTACAAGGAATGAGAATTCCATTACTTACAAACTGAGAGTGCTGCGACTAATCTTAAGTAGCATCCGTTGGTTCCTTGTGCCTGTATAGTTGCTCTTGTAATAACGGAGAAGCAACAGTAAGCGGTCAATCACGCTATTAAATCACATTGATCAACATATTGATAAGAATTTGTTGCAATTAGTGGTGGTGAAAACATTGAACGTGATAATTTAATAATCTAAATTTACTTTATAATAGGTCCAAAACTTCAAGTTATGTTGTCTCTAGATAAAATATTCTCAAACTAGCTGTGAAGATGCTTGAATAATACATCTTTTGAATGCCGAGTGTCAGTCATATGGACATTTTTATTTGTAAATTCTGTGCATTAATATTAAAAAATCCGTAAAAAAGCTCTAATTTAGACTTCATAGAAATAATGGTAAATATACAAATCACTATAACTTCTGATTTTCTCAACGAAATGATTTCAAATTTACAGGGAAGATGCTTGGATATCACATGTTTTGAATGCTTAATGCAAAGCTGATGGTTACTTGACTTGTTTACAAGTTAATAATGATGCACCGTCGAGGAATATTTATAAGCATGTGAATATACCATGCAAAATAGCTTAAAACTTTCAAATCACTATAACTTTCGATTCCCTCGTTAGAATATTTTCAAATTCACGGAGAAGATGCTTGAATACTATATGTTTCAAATGGTAGGTGCAGAATTCATGGACATTTTTTTCTGTTAATAACGGTTTCTGGCACACCGTGATTACATATAATTTGCAATTGGATTAGTTGGACAAATTGATGTGAAGAATTGCGAAAAAGTTACACGTCTTCTCAGTGAGAATCGAACTCACGACTCCCTGATCTCTAGTTAGGGCGCGTTACCCCTACGCCATGAGAGGACTCATGACTCATGTTTCTATTGTGTGGGCTTCCAATGGGTCGCGACGTTCTCAAACGACCGGTTACGGAACATGAGTCCGTTGCTCGATAAATACTTGTTTGTAATTATAATCATAATTACAAACAATTGATCGATAAATAATTGTTTGTAATTATGATTATAATTACAAACAAGTATTTATCAAGCAACGGACTCATGTTCCGTAACCGGTCGTTTGAGAACGTCGCGACCCATTGGAAGCCCACACAATAGAAACCTCAGCCAGTACAGTTGCTGGCTAGTGTTGTGTGCTATTTCATTACCTAAAAAATAATGCGCTCTCGGGCTAGGCATTGGATATAAATAGAAAGCGTTGTGTTTGGATGGGCATCTAATTCTTCCGAAAGAGGTGCACTTAGCGAAAAAGGACCACGTGATTATTCAGGTTAACTTCTGCGTTCATGAGTCCTCTCATTGCGTAGAGGTAACACGCCCTAACTAGAGATCAGGGAGTCGTGAGTTCGATTCTCACTGAGAAGACATGTAACTTTTTCGCAATTCTTCACATCAATTTGTCCATCTAATCCAATTGCAAATTATATGTAATGTTTAGCTTTTCGGTAGTTGTTAAAAAAAATCGTTCTTCATCACAAGTACAACAGAAGGATCATTAAAAGATATATTCGTTCAAATTAGCGAGGGTGCACGGTATTACCTAAGTTAAAAACTTCCGGGGTAATTGTAAAATTACCTAAGAAGCTGAACAATTCAGCCAAGAACTTGTACAGAGTGTGCTTCGGAAGTTTTGTAGGAATCGCACAACAGATTCTTCCAGGAATGCCTTAAGAAATCAAGATCATGAGCGGTCATCGACAGCAGCATTACGCTTGTACTGTTTGTAACAAGCGAGCTTTGTGATGCGTATAATCAGTACATGATGCCATCAGTTTTGGGTTAATCCATGAAATATTATATTCCAGTGATTTGTCAAGAAATACTTTCATGAATGCTCATGGAAATTTATCTAAGAGCATCTACATCTGGTTGTAGAAATCCTGTAAGAATGACGTGTTGAATCATGGCTAGATGGCTAGATTTATAAAACAATGTAGAAGAACATGCAAAACTTCAAGTTATTTGTAGTTCGTCATTCAAATTTCTGTCAATTCGTACTACAACTGTAATAAACTGTTTGATGACAAAAAGTCAAAATGCACAAAAATTAACATGGGACAATTATGCGTATAACGGCAGTATAGCTGAGCAAAAAATAGTCACAATCGCGCGTGACTTTTATTTTCAGTACCGCATGAATGTTTTTGTTGCATGAAGGTAGTGGTAGTCAATGCGTGATTGTCAAACTTACTACAGTTTTTGACGGTACATTTTCGTTCATTGTTTGCATCATTCACAAGAGTAATTTAAGTTTTACTTAGTCTGCAAGTTGATCATTAAAAAACCTCTTTTATAAACGATGAAAAACATCACATTTTACGTGTTGATCTGAATTTTCATTCTTCTGATTTCTATTGCATCTTTGATACCGTGATCGATGAAATCCATGAAAAATGAATGCATTTGGAGACACTGGTGCGAAAATTCAAAAGATATCTTGTAAACAATCAAGCTGTCCGAAAATGGGGAAAAGGAGGTGCTGGACCAAAATTGTAGTTTGACCATATTTATTTCAAGTATAGTACAAAATACATTCATACTTTCAAATTATGATTATGTTCCATCATGCTTGCGTGATCTAAATTATTTTGCCATATTCAAATTAAGTACTAATTAGGTTCAAATTGAGGGCGATACGTCAAATTTCCAACAATTTTCAAACATCTCAACTTTTTTAAAAAGGCATGCATATTTCAAAGATGTATTATTCTGTGCAAGCATTACTCTCTATAAGAGCGTTCTTTTCTTCTAATACACCATCTTGATTGGATCATGATTTCTCAATTTTTCAACTTTGTCCGGTATTGGGTGCTGTCCGGCAATGGGGGATCTCCCCCTAATAGATTCAGCGATTTTAAATTAAGTATCGTGAACGTACCATATTTGACGCGGGTCCAAACTTGACGCATTTTCTAATTATTTTTATTATAAATTAATTCTAGTTCAGAATAGCATTCAAAAATTTATTCCTTAATCTTCATTTACATGTTATTGTAAGATTTCAATCAAAAAAAGTTTATTTTTGATTAATAATAGGCAAAAAATAAAAATTATTTGAAAATTCATCCGACAAGTGCGTCAATTTTTTTCATTCCTTAGTGAATGTGCTAAATATTATTAATCAATTTTCATGAAAATATTGTGCTGTTTTACAGCAATATCATCAACAACAATCAGTAATTTTCTTTTATTCATAAATTGACGTCGATTTTTTTTTCTATTTTTAGGTTTAAGACACATTTTTGTATGAAAATCTTGTGCGTCAAATTAGGCACACAATGTTCCTAATTATTTGCTATTTTGTTCAGCATGTTTTGTTGAATCGATAATAGCAAAAGAAATATTTATGGTGATTGCAATTAAAAAAATCCGTCCGCAGAACAACCCAATGCTTTATGTAATTACATGTTAAGGGTCATCCATAGATTACGTAACGTTTTTAGGAAGAGGAGGAGGTTCAGGGAAACGCAACGATTCATACAAAATATTCGCACTTTTCACAAAATAAATGTGGCCAAGGTTGAGAGGGGTTGATAATTGAACAATTTATCGCGGTTTATGGACGTCCCCTAATGTTTCAAGGAAGCTTCAATAAATGCGTCAGAAGGTGAGGTGTAGGTTCAATGGTTTGTTTCGTATTATTTATACAATAGAGGGTGTCCATGAGATACGAGTCACCAAAAAATACCTTTTTCTAGAAAAACCCCGGCTATCCGCCCTACGTCACACTTTTTATATGGAGCCTTCAAAATATATGATTCGTCACATCGTGCAGAACACCTCCTACCCCCTAATAACATGAAGTACTTTATGGATGACCCCATATATGGTTCTCGATCTATTTCGAAGACCATACTGCCGTTAGTTCTACGCATATTTGTCCCGCGGTCCATAAGGGTGGCATAGAACATGGGACAAGTAGGCGTAGTTCACGTGTAATAAGTAACGAAGATTCTCAAACGGATATTTTTGGAACCGGTTGTTTTCGTTCTAGTTTTTGACCAATTTTTCCTTATTTTAGAAACTATCTTCCCCGTTCCAGCGCAACGTAGTTTTCAAAACTTTCCCTTGCCTGATATCGCGACGAAAATGCATTAAACTAAACAATAATGCTTAACTATGGATTGAACTCAATCGCCGGTGTTATTTTCTACACTAACTAAACGCATAGCAAAAGTACTACCGGATCACGTCATTCAAAACTTTCTCCAAAGGTTCTAACTTTTATGTCCACTCTAAAGCGCTTTTTTCAATTAATTGAACTATTGAATACTGAAACTCTTGTATATTTTAAACTTTAGCAATTATTTGTAAGTGCGTCAAATAAGGAACATAGTGCGTCAAATTAGGCACATTGAAGAATTGATGCGTCAATTAAGGAACCTAATGTGTTCCACAAAAAGTCAATTAAACATGAATAAAAAAACGTTTAATATTTTTTTACTGATTTTTCCCTAATTCTATAATAGTTGAGCTAGCATATGTTCAATTTTCAACAAAATCGGAAAGATTTAGACGATTTGACAAGTGTTTGAATTTAGAATTTTCTTAACCGCGTCAAATATGGTACGTCCACGGTACCGTTATACGGGGTATCATTGATCAGCGGATTTAGATCGGAATGACTGGATCTCGTAAAAAATATCGTATCATCATTTATTGATACAATATTTCCAAAGCATGAATTGCGATTCTCCTTCTTATATACATAAGGTAATGAAAATGAGGATTTTTGTGAAAATTACGTTTACTTCATGTGTAAATTTGTAAACTTTTTAAAATAACGATTTCAATGGTTAACGATGACACTACCGAGGGTTTATGTCTCACATAAATTCTGCAAGCGATATGAGCAAGGAAAATGCGGTTCTCACTAAAACTGGCATCGCTGCAAACGATTCCGATGGCAAAAGTTTCATGAGAATGGTCAATTGGGCAGCATTATCGAATTCCTGTTAAAAATGTGGAATTTCCTTAAAATTTGCCTACCTTTAGGCGTATTCCGCGGTTCTTGGTGTTTTTAATTTTGAAATAACTCAAAAAGCAAATTACTTGTAAGTGTTTTGCCTTCATATTTTGCCTCAGAAGCCATGATTTAGGTAGGCAACGACATTTTAAATATTACCGAACGTTGTTTACATAGGTGATCAATGTTACCCCATATCAGCTAAATAAAAAAAAACGCCTAAAACATTTTTTAAGCATGCTTAAATCTTTAAAAGACAAAATACAGTATATAGTCACGAGCTTTGGGAGCCAGTACTTGTTTTTAAAACAAGAAACTTGCAACATTTGCATTTCCAAATTTAAGAAGTTAAAAAAGAACTGATCAAAGTTACCCCGGATTACGCTATACATTTATGCTTGAGACAAGAACTTGTTCCGTAGTGATTATTAAACACCTTTCCAGGGGTTCAATATTAGTTAACAACCGCATCAAATATAGTGTATTTTAACGGCTTCAGAAATCAAACAAAGTAAGATACAATTAACAGTCTTGTGTTTATTACTCTCTTAAACAACAAAAGTAGCACATATATTGTAGAATTTCTGTTGAAATATCACTGACACTTATCTAAGTAACAAAATAAACTATCATCTGTCAAAAACACCCCTATCAGTATTCCACGGCACTAAACGTCCAGTTTGGATTATGCGAGATTCCATGGCACGACCACGACACCGGAACCATATAGTCGACCAGCGATTCTCCGCTAACCGGACAGTTCCGCCTTGCGTAATACTCCATATTGTACAGACTCAGCTGGATACCGTTTCCAATACACAACATCAACCAAAGTAGGATATTCCCGGCATCTTTGCTCAGGTTCCTCGTCAGGAACATCAACAGCAGCCCCATGAACTCGAACTGCACGAACATTACTGGATAGAAGAAACGGAAGGCGAACGCGAGGATTACCTCATGGAACACCGCCGAAGTTGTAAACACCAGAACGGTCGCCAGCGAACGGCAGTTCTTGAACACATGCTCAACCGAGTCCTTGTAGATGTAGGTGTACAACCAATCGTGCACCACCACATTCCACGATCGGATGTATTCCGCAAACGATGAAGCATTCCACCAGTCGCGGTAGAACATCCGATCCGCAAAGCGTAACAATTCGGAACTTGCGTTGTGCCAAGCGTGCAACAGGCAATAGAATCCGCACAGGAACGACAACGATCCGGGCATGACACTTCCGAACAGTGCCAGCACAAACTTTCCGGAACTGATCTCAGCACCTCCGAAACGATCGAAGAGCGGCGTCAAGAACCGCTCGAAGATGAAACTGATGTAGAAGATCACTCCGACAACTTCCAGCATGTGGCGGAAGACTACGGACCAACGGATCCGTTTGGTGCGTGGATACTCGTCACGGTAGACGAGCGTTGGAGCAAACAGGAAATACAGGAACTTCCCGAATGATGGAACGGCTTGAGCGTGCTGTGGTTTGTCCTCGGAGGAACTTTTGTTGGTCGATTTGAGGGCACGTGGAGTGTTACTTCGCACAAAAGCGTGCACCTTCATGACGAAGCGGGTCATCTCCATGAGCACAGCGACGGACGATGCCGGGGGAAGATCTAAGTGTAGGACGGCCTTGATGGTCAGGGTGACGAAGGCGCACTGGAACAGAATTACTCCACACAGGGCACTAAGATCCCAGATTTTCCTTTTCTGACCTGGAATGTGGAACAGTGAATAAGTATTTTTGAAGGCCAAGCTGAATAAAGAACTTACAGTTAGTGAATATTTTTCGAACTCGAACCCATATGCTAAAGCTCGGGTAGACGCAGAGTACGGCTATCTGCATGCAAGCCCACAAAGCTAGACTGGTGTGGAACTTGCCAAATCCGGCTACGATTGGCCGGAATCCTAGATTTATACTGCCTCGGTCGACGAAGTCGTGCACCACGGTGTTCAAAAACATGATTATCAAGATAACCAGAAAGATGTGATAAATGGTCTTGATGTGCTTCACTTCGAACAAATCGGTCAGCAGTGAATTCCTCGCCATGAACACCTTGTCCGGTAGCTTCCCATCGGTGCGTCGTTTGCGGTTTTCGCTCTTTGTGCGGTGCACCAACGACGAGTTCGAGTCCCGAAACAGTTGACGCAGTTCGTAGTTTTTCAAGTTGAACAGCTTTACCTCGCCGACCAAATCGTCCACCAGTAGGTCCAGCTTGCGTTCTACGTCTTTCTCCAGCTTCTGGACGATGACCTTTGAATGTAGAGAAGAGGGTATCATTCTTGAGTTCAGTTGAGCAATTGGGTGAGTTTGAAAGTCTACGTACGTCCATCTTTTCCCGCATTTTGTCGATGGCCATGTCTTTGACCATTTCCTCCTTGAATTCGCGTTGAGCTGAAATCGAATCCAAAGTTTAGTAACCCCAACCAAGTGATGTGCGTACTTCAAGATGCGTGATTCATATGCGAATGGGTACGGTTCCAGAGATGTATGCTTGGAAAATCAGCCCATGCGACTATCTACGCACATTTGAACTGCGTTGTCAGGTAAGATAAGAACATAATCAAAAGTATTACAATCTGCAATCGATTTTAACTGGGTGGGCAGACAAACTAGTCCAGGCCTGTAAATGAGACAGTGATACATAACATGACAAATAGCGGTGGACGTTGGGAAATGGAAAGTAACCGAATAATAATCCCCTAACGTTGTTACCGAACAACAGGCCACCGATGACTCACATAGAGAAGAGTAAGAGTTATGTGATACCAACATGGTAAAACCAAGGGTAAAGCTCATCAGTTGTTATTCCTATAAGATCGTCAATTTTGAATTTGTAGACAAATTTCAATTCAGATGAAGCCAAAATTGACTTATGACGGCGTTCGTTATGCAAACCATCTTGATTCCTATGAAGAACATCAATACATTTTTGTGGTATTTTACAAAAAAGTGCAATGCCTTAACTTTTATACATTTTTACAGATAATCTACACTCCCGTGCATAAGTTTGGGTTCACGTTACACGATGAAAACAAAACCTCAAAACATACAAAAGTGGTCAGTCTATATCTCTGTGACTACACGTCCCATCGAAACTCACTAAGCCGCATTTGAAAGAAAATAAGTTATTCTTACTTCGCATGTATTTTTCCAGAAACATTTTTTGAATTTTGTATACTAATTTTTTACTTCAAATTATGAGATTTTTCAAAAACCACACTGAAAAAAACATAGCTAATTTCATCACCATTGGATTGACCAAATTTTAAAACAAGGAATTTGGGCCAAGTTTGCCACCTTAAGCAAATTGTTCTCTAACTTTGTCTTAAGCTTATAAAACCCAAAAATTTTAGCCTCATGATGTTAGTTTCACATCTTTTTATTATCACTATGCCATTAAAAAATAAAATAACTTAAAAAAGTATTGATTTTGAAGCTTCTGAAATATCATCCAAAATAGCTTATTTTATAACACTATGGGGCAAGTGTGCCACCGAATGAACATCGCATGTAATTCTACTTGTAATGAAATTTTCTTTATTTCCTATCAATATAACTTACGAAACAGAGGCTAAATGATAATTGATAAATATTTTTAGGTTTACCGTAATAAGGGGATGCTTTATAACAAGGTTCATCACATGCGGAGCTCTCTACTAGTCAATACAAATAACTGAAATTATTATTTTTGTCTCCATTCAGTACAGTATATGTAATACTCTTTTATTACTGCGGATATGTATAATATTGAACTGAATCAGCACTAAATAAAGGTAAAATCTTTATATAGACAAGCAAAACAGCACTTAATACGTCGAAAAACATGTATTATTGAGAGAAAAAATCAATTTGAGAGGAAAAATGTTCGCTAGTCCCCTACAATACTTCACAAACCACTACTGTTGCATCATGTTTTATTATTAAAATTTTGCTGATGATCTTTAGATTTTTATTGTGAATTTGCCAGGCTGTCTTGGTAGTGTCATTCTCAAAACACACCCAAGCCGTTCCCATAGGGGACGTTAGCCACAAGGAAGTGACGTTTCAAGTAATACTGTTTAATATGGTATGCCCTCTTCAACATCTAATCCAATTTCTCTCGCCGTTCCCTTACGGTACCTATCCATCTAGTATTCATTGCTTTCTTCTCCATGCTCCCTCTTACTTCGAGCAAAATGGACCGATATGCCGATAAACAAATTCACAATAAAATTATCACGGTCGATATCTTTGTATGTAAAATTTAGATTTTTATAAATTTCACTCCAACAATTTTCGTTTACCAAATAGGTGGCGCACTTGCCCCAATAAGTATGGATTTCAACCAAACTGGATCTCGTATGTAAAACTAAATACTTTTTTCGTTCAAATGCCACAATATCTCACACATTTGAATAGTTTCACGATATAGAGTACGTTAGAAAAATCAGTTAAGCATTCACATTTTACCATGCTATTTAGAAACAACGAAATCTTATAAAAAATCACTGAAATTTGGGTGTTCTTACTAAAGTCGATTTAACTACGTGAAAAAGAGAACAATTTTCATCATACTTTGATCATTGTATTATAAACTGTAGGGGAACATATAGTTAAGTTCAAAAAGAAAATTTGTTTTGCAGTATTCGTAAATAGCAGGGGTGGCACACTTGCCCCAAAGTCCGCTACCTGTCGAATAATTTGCGGATATTCATGGAGACATTTTCCCCAATTCCAAAGGAATTTAGCTTAGGAATACCGAAAGCATTCCGAAGAGGAATCTTCTATGAAAACTTCGTATAGTACTGACTCGATTTTGACAGCCCCTTTTTGCGGAGAACTTTTCTATACCACCGTTTCAAATTCTAATTTGCACCAAATCTTGTTTAATCCTGTTCGAGGTACTATGAGTATGCATAACAAAGTAAAGAAAACCAGCTTGCATTTAAAAAGGGAGCAGAAAAATTTGTGGAAGAGGGGCTGAAAAATCGGATCATCTATGTATTATTTTCTGCAGGAAATACTTATGTGAGATACATAAAAAAAACTGAAAGGAACTACTGCCTAGTTTTAGTAAAAAATATTTGATGAAAAAATTAAGAAATTTCTTTAGAGGTGATATTAGAGTAAGGTGCGACAAAAATTCGACAGAAGTGGAATACTCAATATTTTCAGAAAAAAAAAACTATAGCCTTTGAAAAGAAAAAAATACCCCACAGTGAACTACCAACATATTAGCTACAATTTTTCTGAACAAACTTGTGTCGAAATGTTTACCCATTTTAGTTGTAATAGCATTAAAATTGATTGTCGTAAATGAACTTTTGCCCCACCGCACAGTGCAACAAATGCGCAAAATCGTGAACTTTTTTCAATAGTGTGTTAACACATGTTTTTAGGCGCCGTCCACAAATTACGTAACGCTCTAGGGGGAGGGAAGAGTATGCTCAAGCTTTACGGCTCACACAAAAATTAAAAAAATCATACAGAAAACGTTTCGGACGGAGGGAGGCGGTAGAAAATTTCCAATTTCAGCATAACGCAATAAATGGAGGCTGCCTTATCGGTATGGTGTCTTCGGATGAAAATTTTCAAAATATATGGCGTATCGAGTGATCAGCAATCATAAGCAACATGAATAGTTTGATCTTGCCTGTTATGTCAAATGTGACACACATACAGTGAAGGCAGAACAGACCAAACAAAACCGTAATGTTTCCTAGCGAAGCTGTCGTGGTCAGTGACATTCAATTGACATTTTTTTCCGACATCCGTTTGATCGCTCGTGTTGTGCATGTTTAAGGGAAGCGCTGGCGAATATCAGCGAAAACGTGTCGACTACCGTGATTGCTTACAACACTGTGCATAACACTGACATTTTGTGTTTTACCATCATCAAATAATGTCTTTAATCATTTTAAAATGGACATAATTAAAGATATAACGATCTAAGGTAAAAAAAAAGTCCTGGAGTAGGGCGGTTCAAAATTTAAAAATGTTTGAAAATCCAATCTCCCATATGCCCCTTACCATCCTTACCATAAAAATAGTGTTCTGTGAAATTTTCAGCTTTCTAGGTGGTGATTTAATGGTGGCCCAAAGACAATGTAGGTTTATATGGAAATTACTATGGAGAAATTTTGAGATTTGTTCCTAACACGCTAATACTGTTATGTAAGTACAAACTTAATATCCCATAGTAAAAACTCATTCTTCAAACCATAATAAAGCAATTTGTTAAAGAGAGAAATTCAATCCGACGGATAGCAGAAGAGATATTCATGAGTTTGTTTGCTTTTATTTAGCTTAATATGGGATTATAGCCCTGCAAACATGTACAAAAATCCCTAACAAAATTAGCTCAGAAATGATTTGTTTCTTCAGCAACATCCTTCATTAAGGTTTGAAGAATGAATTTTCAATATGGGATGATATGTTTCTACTTACATTACAGTGAGCAATTCTCGCTGAAACCAGGCCGCCATCGGCACCCATCGTTAGAATTCCAATTTTATGTCACTGATCGCTAGCTTTTGATAAAACTTAAGGGTGGTCCTTTTTGTTTTCTCAAATTGGTGGACCCCTCGTACGCCAGCTAGCTAAACAGTTTGCAAAAAAGCCCATTTTTTGATAAATCTTGGGTATTTCTTCACGTGATATGTCTTATATTTCCCTTGGAACACATACCAAACTTAATGGCATCGTATAGAGAAAGGATATAGCTTTCATTTGAAGTTAAAAAAAATCCGGCGGCCATTTTGAATTTGGCCGCCATCTTGAATTTTGTTAGAAAAATCGTTTTTTCACCATTAGCGCACCGCTCGTTTTGAATTCTGAGATCACCATCAGAAAACTGAGGAAAAATTGCGTAAGATAGGCTACAGAAACTAGGTGTGCAATGGTATTTACCCTATGAAATGAACGATTTTCTAAAACATGTTTCACGATTTTGACGTATATGACGAGTGCAATCAATGCAAACATCATTTTTGGTACAACAAAGATACAAGTTTTCAAAAGTTGGTGTATTTTTCGAGTCAGATGAAGAATAGGAGTATTATTTTGAGTGATAAAATCTGGCGGCCATCTTGGATTTTGACGCCATCTTGATTTTGACTAGTAGAATGAATTTTTCACCTTGATAGCACTCAGCATGTCGAATTTAGAGGTTACCAATAAAAACAAGGTTACGTATACTCTTCTTCTTATTATTCTTCATTTTCCTGACGTTACGTCCCTAGTGGAACCGAGCCTGATACTCAGCTTTATTAGTAATAAATACAGGTTATTAAATAGGAATTTTCTTTTATAATACGATTTTTAATAACAGAATATTTCTTCGACATATCTTTGAATTCAGTTATTATGAATAAATAAATTTAATGAATAAAAACCGTCCAAAAACATTGATTGAAATAAACAATTTTTTTTTTTTTACCATATGCTTTTTTTGTCATCGAATGAAGTTTATAAATTGTGCGTTGGGACATTAGTAAGTTTTGTGGTAATATCTGTAGTTTTAACATAAAACATTTCCAAAAGTGCATTAATTTAGAATGGAAATCTTAAATTTTTAAGCAAAAAAAATCCTTGGTTTTCTGAATCATAAAGTATTGTTTTTACCAACACCCAACATGCATGTGAAAAATAGCGAAATTGAAAGGTGAGAAGCAGGCTTTGTTCTAATGTGGACGTAATGCCGAAACTCAGGTGAATCATTTTGAGTTTGGAAAATCTGGTGGCCATCTTGGATTTCGACGCCATCTTAGTTTTTAGCAGTAGAATGATTTTTTTACCATCTCAGCGCTCTTCATGTTTAATTAATTAAAGATCTCCGTTAAAAAACAAACAGATTCTTTATTTCTTATCTTATTTTAGCTGTTCAACAGATTGTTCATTTCTATCAATGGTTTTAGACCAAATAAATGAAAGAATTAATGCTATTTTTCAACTCGCAGATATGCAGAAGAATCATTCAGGTAGCAAATAAGCGTTAAAAAATTCTACTTGTTAATTTATTTTTGAAGCTTAGGGGCTGGCTCTATTCCAGTAGAGACGTAACGTCAGGAAAAAGAAGAACAAGAAGAATAGTAAGTGTAACGGTGGCATTAAAATTCAACATGTTGAGTGTTATTTAGGTGAAAACTCATTCTACTACTTAAAACCAAGATGGCGTCAAAATCCAAGATGGCCGCCAGATTTTTTCACTCAAAATAATACTCCTATTCTTCATCTGACTCGAAAAATACACCAACTATTGAAAACTTGTATCTTTGTTGTACCAAAAATGATGTTTGCATTGATTGCACTCGTCATATACGTCAAAATCGTGGAACATGTTTTAGAAAATCGTTCATTGCATAGGGTAAATACCATTGCACACCTAGTTTCTGTAGCCTATCTTACGCAATTTTTCCTCAGCTTTCTGATGGTGATCTCAGAATTCAAAACGAGCGGTGCGCTAATGGTGAAAAAACGATTTTTCTAACAAAATTCAAGATGGCGGCCAAATTCAAAATGGCCGCCGGATTTTTTTTAACTTCAAATGAAAGCTATATCCTTTCTCTATACGATGCCATTAAGTTTGGTATGTGTTCCAAGGGAAATATGAGACATATCACGTGAAGAAATACCCAAGATTTATCAAAAAATGGGCTTTTTTGCAAACTATTTAGCTAGCTGGCGTACGAGGGGTCCACCAATTTGAGAAAACAAAAAGGACCACCCTTAAGTTTTATCGAAAGCTAGCGATCAGAGACATAAAATTGGAATTCTAACGATGGGTGCCGATGGCGGCCTGGTTTCAGCGAGAATTGCTCAGTACTAGCGTGTTTGAAACATTTCTCAAAATTTCTTCATAATAATTTCCATATAAACCTACATTGTCTTTGGGCCACCATTAAATCACCACCTAGAAAGCTGAAAATTTCACAGAACACTACTTTTATGGTAAGGATGGTAAGGAGCATATGGGAGATTGGATTTTCAAACATTTTTGAAATTTGAATCGCCCTAGTCCTGGAGTTAGTTAAGTTTGGAATTGTTTATTCTTCTGATGTGTGTCTTCTAGAGGTTATGGGTAATTGTTTTGATATGCTCCCGAAATAGCTTTTTTGCCCCCTATCTGTATTTTTCGCCCCCTCTATTCTGTTTTACAAATTTTCGCCCCCATTGATCCCCTCGGCCATGCTAGTTTGATTGACATTTTTTTATCTCAGAACGCTAGGCAGCGATGCAGAGTAGTGTTTGATCCTTCGAAGTTGATGCTTGCTCCTGCGGCGGCGGGCGGTGAGGGCAGGATCGAACATGCCGCACGTCGTTCGCGTAGGGAAATGTAAAAGCGTCGTGGATCGTTAGTAGGACATTTGAATTGAACATAAAATTTATTCCCCAGATTAATAAAACATTATTTTATTAAATTCTTGATTTCGGTGTATACAACTTTCTCGGGGATACGACTGTGATGATTATGTTGTAGGTTATGGCCTTCAGCCTATTATGCTCAAAAACGGATTTTACGTTTTCATCCGACGTTTCGGACACATTTATTGTGCCTTTTTCAAGGAGTTAACTGTTAACGAGAAAACGGAACACAGTTAACTCCTTGAAAAAGGCACAATAAATGTGTCCGAAACGTCGGATGAAAACGTAAAATCCGTTTTTGAGCATAATAGGCTGAAGGCCATAACCTACAACGGTGTATACAACGTTGATTCAAATAATTGAAAAAATAAACATCAACTGTGGGGTTCTAAAATGCCCAGAAAAAACAGATTCAGTCATATCTTAGCTTAGAATAGTGGCTTATGATATTCAAGTTTCCTCGATTGGATACTCATGGATACATGTGAAACCAACATAATAATAAACATAATAATAAACTGATAATAAAGTAGTTTAAACCTAGCGATATTTTATCTAAAAATTTGCCTCCTGCAGAAGCTTCTAGCTATCGTCCAATCAGTTTGCTTTCCTCCATCAGTAAACTTTTTGAAAAGGTCAATTTGAACAGAATGATAGTCCACATCAATGAAAATTAAATTTTTGCCGGTGAACAGTTCGGAGTCCGCCACGGACATTCGACCACTCATCAACTTTTACGTGTAACAAATTTGATCCGTTCCAACAAATCTGAAGGCTATTCTACTGGTCTTGCTCTTCTAGACATAGAAAAAGCATTCGACAGTGTTTGGCATGAAGGTTTGATCGTAAAATTAAAAAAACTTTAATTTTCCAACATACATTGTTAGAATAATTCAAAGTTATCTGTCAAATCGTACACTTCAGGTTAATTATCAGAACTCCAGATCTGAAAGACTTTCTGTGAGAGCTGGTGATCCCCAAGGCAGCATTTTGGGACCAATATTATACAATATTTTCACATCTGACTTACCTGAGTTAACTCAGGGATGTCAAGCCTCTCCACCAAAGGACGATGTCTGCGTGTCATCTGTAGTAGATTGCAAAAAAGTTTGGATATTTTTTCTTCATACTTGATAAAATGGAAGATTTCTCCTAATGCTTCCAAAACTCAACTAATAATATTCCCACATAAACCAAAAGCTCTTCATTTGAAACCTTCAAGTAGACATGTAGTCACGATGAGAGGAGTTCCAATAAATTGGTCAGATGAAATTAAGTATCTAGGGCTCATGCTAGATAAATATTTAGCTTTCAAAAACTTTCACATTGAAGGCATTCAAACGTTTGTGGTAACAAGTCGCTCTCAAAAGTTTGAATGAGATTTTCCCTGATAAGCAGGTAAAGCACTACATCTTCGATATACAGTGGCCCAATTTCATATTCGTACAGGATACTGTTTCCACATCAAGTTAGTAAAAAACTATTAAATGAAGTATTGAGCTACAAATACTTTACCCACATTGAAGGTAACAGGTGTCATCTATTGTTTGCCAATCACAAAATGTTTCCATTTACATTCATCTTTGGATTAATAGAAAAGTATTGAATTGATGTCTAAAATTCACCCAATTCCATATTCGTACACCTACCAAAATTCATACGCACAACGGTCAAAACTAAATTTAGAAGCTCTATTTGATTACTGAAATGCTTTATTATGATGTTCAGGTGTAGTAAAATACATTTGGACAATTTATTAGTGGACATATATGAAATTTAGGTAAAGTTATGAGAAATGCCAGTTTTCCATTGATTTTTTTATTAAATCCTATAATTCGAACAATAACGTTTATTTTTGTCATTGGATCCAATCTATAGATTATACTCGTAAGCTCTGATAGAAATTTAGTTGAAATATATATAGTTTACAGAAATCATAAACAGTTTTTATCCCTTTTGAGTTCAGAAAATTGTTGTGTCATAAGTTCAAAACTCTTCTAAAATGATATTTTTAATCAATGTAAACCAAATTTTCATTCTAAACAACAGGTAAATGTTAATTTTAAATTTGTCTGTAAACATAATTTGAACTACGAACTTCGTTTTACAATAAAGTACCCTAAACCTCGCTGTACATACCTCCACATAATTGATGTCATCGTAATATTCAATTATCTTTGAAATAATATTCAAATTATATTCAAAATAGCACCCTATTTTGCAATTTATTGATTATATAAGAAAAATACAAAATAACTTGAATGAGCAGAGAGCATTGATATACTATTTAATAGAATATATCCTGTTGTTTTCATCATTTTAAAAAACGTTTGTGTTGCGGTTATGGCAATAATATTTATTCTTTAAATCTCTATAATTATGTTTGGTCGTAAAATGTAAATTAAAAATGATAATTACGCAATGTTTTGATAGGAACATTAACTATGGATTATGTATTTACATTCAGGAGCCAAACATAAAGAAATTGACTAAAATTTTTGGTTTTGGATTTGTTATAAATGTTATACTACCTAAGATTTAAAACTATAAGTTGTCGATATCCACTCCTAGCTACTCTAAAACTGATAATAATTTTTTGAAACTTGTGCAATATTCGCAGTTATCATTCTTAAGGAAGTGATGTTGAAAAATATGCAATTTATTGTTCGACTTACCGAATATTTTAGCAAAAAACATGGGAAAACTGGTATTTTTCTTAAATTTACTTAAGTTTCAAATATGTCCGCTTTTAAATTTTTCAAATGTACTCTACTGCATCTGAACAACACAACGAAGAGCGTAAGTAATAATCTAGTCCATTAGAAATAAGTTTTGAATGCTGTATATTTCTTTTTTGTTAGGTGTACGAATATGGAATTGGGTCAATTATAGACACAATCTCAATACTTTTCCATTATTCCAAAGATTTAAGCAAATGAATACAGTTTGTCATTGCCAAACAATAGAGGACACCTATAACCTTCATTATTGATAAAGTATATCGAAGTCCATGCACCATTTAATAGTTTTATACCAACTTGATATGAAAACAGTGCCCCGTACGAAAATGAGATTGAGTCACTGTAGTATACACATATTTGCAAAATAAACTTATAAATATAAAAAACCTATTATCGTTGACCTTGAAAGCACTATCAATCAGAACCGCCATATGAACCACGCACCGTCAACACTTTTGGAAAATAACAACACAAAACAAATCAATTTACCACGTCTTCCAATCCCATTGCTTTCGACGGCAGCATCCTCGTTGGAACTGGACCTTGAACTGCTGCTACCTGACTCTTCAACTGAATTGTTCTGATCACTCATCGTGACCCTCTGGACAGATCTTCAAGACACACTATACACTAACTTCTATTCACCGAACTTTACAACAACGACACTTTCACCTAAGAACCAGAATCGCCGAAAACAGAAAACCGGAATATTACCAAACCCACGTTCTTGGCAGGTCAACGGACAAAAACAAACTGACGCTCCGGCATGCTCCCTTGCAGCGTGGATAGATGAATCCGAATAAATATGTAGTAACAGACAGCTGCGGCTAAAGTGATGGAATGGTCGCGCAATCACTTGTCGTTCTACAGCTATAACTGATCATCGGTCTTTATGTGTGTTTCGGTTCTTTGTCGCGATATGGAATCTTTTTCAGTTATTGTTTGTATAGGAGAAGGACGGTGCACAAGCCCTTAGGGGAACCTTACACACTCTTGTGCATTACACTTTGCTGCGGGGGAGACGAAGGTTATCTGAACTCTGTCTGACGGAAATTAGAATAGAAGAGAGTCGAAGAAAGCTTAGTAGAGGTTTAGAATAAAATAAATTAGAATGTAAATTTTGATTCATTTATAAATTTTGGAAGGGGGCCTTCCTTAGCCGATTGGTTAGAGTCCGCGGTTACAAAGTTAAACCATGCTAAAGGTTTCTGGGTTCGATTCCCGGTCGAACCAGGATCTTTTTATAATGGAAATTTTCTTGACTTCCCTGGGCATAGAGTATCATCGTACTTGCCACACGATATACGAATGCGAAAAACGACAACTTATACAAAGAAAGGTTTCAGTTAATAACAGTGGAAGAGCTCATAAGAACACTAAGCTGAGAAGCATGCTCTGTCCCAGTGAAGACGTTAATGCCAAGAAGAAGAAGAAGATGTTGAGCAAAATCAAGAAAAAAAATATACTATTGCAATGTAATGTAAGTTTGATATAACGTAAGGAACAAAAATATATTCAGGTATACAGTATAGAAAATTTAAAAGACGAGATCTTAAAATTTGAATACTTAAAGGTGTAGTTTTTAATTCAATTATTATTCTACAATCAGTTTACCCCAACGTCCCAAAAAAACAACAAACTAAACGCGAAACTAACCCAACTGCTCATTCCTTACTCGTATCAAACCCCATTACTACCAATAACGGAGAACCTTGCCTTCTAATCGTTCCACTTGTTCCTGATAGTCTCCACGCCATAGTGAATCTATTCCTCACACATGTACGCTTAGGATCGTTAATGCGGTATAGCTCTTGGGAAGCCCTTTACGTGTAGCCACGCTATCTAAGCTTTATATTGAGAACACCGTAGTTCGTGTGTACTTTCGGGTGCGTCTGCACTCGGCTTCTAAAATGTCGACGGGATTCCGGTTCATTGATGAGTCGTTTTTTTTTTTGTTATCGCGTGGCCGCGGGAAACCTCTGCGGGTTGATTTGACTCATCCAAATCGTCCACCATATCGGCTGTAATCTGTAGCTCTGAGACTGGAAGTGTATGCGGGAGTACATCTGCACCGGAGAGCACGTGGGAAGATATGAGTAAACGCACAGATCGGGCATTTAATGGGAGGGTCATTTGCTACATAAACAATCCAAATTCCTTGCACTCGATTCGAGTACGCCTGTTGTCCGTAATCAGCTGCTAGTAACGTTGGTTTACACTACAAACTTTATCAGTTGAAGGCTCATGTGCCGATTGAGAATTATTTACATGGATGGTGATAGCGGTATACTAATGCAAAATGATTAAGTTGATGAAAAGTTTAGAGGTCAAACAAATAGGACGAAGACGGTTGGCTATGTAAAATGGGAATCGAGCAGAGTGCGCGCGAATGGACTTTGAACTCACATTATTGCTCGGCAATGCACTGTGTTTTTTTTCCTCAATTCCATGCGCTTTTTGAATAGCGCCCAAACCGTTGATTTTAGCGATATAGTTTGTTCGGAGAAGTTTCCTGGTGTATTAGAGCGCATATTTTGATGCAAAAAGTTTTGTGATCAATCCACCTAGCAGTTAGATAGAAAAACTATTTTTTTCAAAACATTTAGAAAGACATATGGTGTCTTCGGCAAAGTTGTAGAATTGGCAAATTTAAACAACTTTGTCCAAGACACGATTTTTCTATCTCTTATACTTTTTGAGATATATGCCGTTGTATATGAATGGCCCCTAAAAATCATAACTTTTATCATAACTTTTTTCCAAGATTTTTAACATTTTTTGCGTTTTCTACAAAGTTGTTTGTCAGAAAAAATACCATGTTTTTCCCGCTATCTTTTGAAGTAACAAATTTATTGATGAATTACCCTTTTCTCAAGGGGTAGTTCAGGCCCCTATAACTGCCTTCGGCGCAAAATGACGCAGACAACTGATACAAATCATGAAAGTACCATATCTCTTCTTTCGACAGTTGATAAAAACTTTTGTCTATAAGCGTCTTTGCATGGGTTTTTACTATCAAACAAATAAGCTATATTTATTTGCTGCCTAATTTTTGCAATGGCTACTGTTACGCAAATTTGCGTATGAGAAATTAGAACACTGTTTGAGAACCACTGTCTATACCGCAACTATATTATTTTATTTATTTAGTTGGTGTTACATCAATTAATTTGATAAAACCTCGTTAACGATGTTACGCCAATTTACTCGGTCCAAGGCTGTGTCTCTCCAACCTCGATTTTGGCCCACGTTCTCCAGATCTTGTTGCACCTGATCAAGCCACCTCGCTCGCTGTGCTCCCCGCCTTCTTGTGCCAACCGGATTCGACGCAAACACCATCTTTGCAGGATTGTTGTCCGGTAGTCTTGCAACATGCCCTGCCCAGCGCACTCTTCCGGCTTTAGCAACCTTCTGGATACTTGGTTCGCCGTAGAGCCTAGCGAGCTCGTGGTTCATTCTCCGCCGCCACACACCGTCCTCCTGCACTCCGCCAAAGATCGTTCTAAGCACCCTTCGTTCGAACACTCCAAGTGCTTGCAGGTCCTCTTCCAGCATGGTCCATGCTTCATGTCCATAGAGGACCACCGGTCTTATAAGCGTTTTGTACATGGTACATTTGGTGCGGGGGTGAATCTTTCTCGACCGCAGCTTCTTCTGGAGCCCATAGTAGGCGCGACTTCCACTGATGATGCGTCTCCGTATTTCACGACTAACGTTGTTATCAGCCGTTAACAAGGATCCGAGGTAGACGAACTCATCAACCACCTCAAAAGTATCCCCGTCTATCGTAACACTGCTTCCCAGGCGGGCTCTGTCGCGCTCGGTTCCGCCTATCAGCATGTACTTTGTTTTTGACGCATTCACCACCAGGCCAACTTTTGTTGCTTCACGTTTCAGGCGGGTGTAGAGGTCTGTCACCGTTCCAAATGTTCTGCCGACAACATCCATATCATCCGCGAAGCAAACAAATTGGCTGGATCTTGTGAAAATCGTACCTCGGTTATTGAACCCGGCTCTCCGCATGACACCTTCCAGCGCGATGTTGAACAGCAGGCACGAAAGTCCATCACCCTGTCGAAGTCCCCGGCGGGATTCGAACGAACTGGAATGTTCGCCCGAAATCTTCACGCTATTCTGCACACCGTCCATCGTTGCTCTTATTAGTCTTGTGAGCTTCCCGGGAAAGCTGTACTCGTCCATGATTTTCCATAGCTCTTCGCGGTCGATGCTATCATAAGCCGCTTTGAAATCGATGAACAGGTGATGCGTTGGGACTTGGTATTCACGGCATTTCTGGAGGATTTGCCGTACAGTGAAGATTTGGTCCGTTGTCGAGCGGCCGTTGATGAAACCAGCTTGATAACTTCCCACAAACTCATTTGTTATTGGTGATAGACGACGGAAGATAATCTGGGATAGCACTTTGTAGGCGACATTCAGGATAGTGATCGCACGATAGTTTACACATTCCAGTTTGTCGCCCTTCTTGTAGATGGGGCATATGACCCCTTGCTTCCACTCCTCCGGCAGCTGTTCGGTTTCCCAGATTTTGACAATCAGCCGGTGCAGACAGGCGGCCAACCTCTCCGGGCCCATTTTGATGAGTTCAGCTCCAATACCATCTTTACCAGCGGCCTTATTATTCTTGAGCTGGCTGATGGCATCCTTAACTTCCCTCAATGTGGGGGCAGGTTGGTTTCCTTCATCCGCCGTGCTGACGTAGTCACTTCCTCCGCTGTCGTGACCCTCGTCGCCTGTGTTCTCCGTGCCATTCAGGTGTTCATCGTAGTGCTGCTTCCACCTTTCAATCACCTCACGTTCGTCCGTCAAGATGCTTCCGTCCTTATCCCTACACATTTCGGCTCGCGGCACGAAGCCTTTTCGGGATGCGTTGAGCTTCTCGTAGAACTTTCGCGTTTCTTGAGAACGATGCAGCTGTTCCATTTCTTCACATTCCGCTTCTTCCAGGCGGCGCTTTTTGTCCCGGAATAGTCGGGTTTGCTGCTTCCGTTTTCTTTTATATCGCTCCACGTTTTGTCGCGTTCCTTGCTGCAGCATTGCAGCCCGCGCTGCATCCTTCTCCTCCAAAACCTGCCTGCATTCTTCGTCGAACCAATCGTTACATGTCCTCCTTTCCACGTACCCGACGATGCTCTCGGCTGCGTTGTTGATGGCTGCTTTTATGTTGCTCCAGCAGTCCTCAAGAGGGGCTTCGTCAAGCTCGCCCTCTTCCGGCAACGCTACCTCGAGATGCTGCGCGTATGCGGCAGCGACGTTCGGTTGGGCCAGTCGCGCTAGGTTATACCGAGGCGGGCGTCGATACCGTACATTGTTGATGACGGATAGTTTTTGGCGCAGTTTCACCATCACTAGATAGTGATCAGAGTCGATGTTAGCGCCACGATAGGTTCTGACGTCGGTAATATCGGAGAAGTGCCGTCCATCGATCAAAACGTGGTCGATTTGTGATTCCGTCTGCAGTGGTGATCTCCAGGTGTATCGATACGGGAGGCTGTGCTGGAAGTAGGTGCTGCGAATGGCCATGTTCTTGGAGGCGGCAAAATCTATCAGTCGTAGGCCGTTCTCGTTCGTCAGCCGGTGGGCGCTGAACCTTCCAATCGTCGGTCTGAACTCCTCCTCCTGGCCAACCTGAGCGTTCAAATCACCTATGATGATCTTGACGTCGTGGCTTGGGCAGCGGTCGTACTCGCGTTCGAGCTGCGCGTAAAATGCGTCCTTGTCATCATCAGTGCTTCCGGAGTGAGGGCTATGCACGTTGATTATGCTGAAGTTAAAGAATCGGCCTTTGATTCTTAACTTGCACATTCGTTCATTGATCGGCCACCACCCGATCACGCGCCTTTGCATATCACCCATCACTATGAAAGCTGTTCCCAGCTCGCGTGTGTTGCCGCAGCTCTGGTAGATGGTATGATTACCTCTAAACGTTCGCACCAATGCTCCTGTCCAGCACACCTCCTGCAGCGCTACGATGTCGAAACCGCGGTTCTTCAGTACATCGGAGAGTATGCGAGTACTTCCAATGAAGTTGAGAGATTTGCAGTTCCACGTACCGAGTTTCCAATCGCTAGTCCATTTTCGTCGCTGTGGTCTTTGCCGATTGTTCCGGTCCGTATTCTCTCGTTGACGTTCCTGTGCTGATGTGTTTTTACGGTTGGCTTGCAGGGCCTGACACCAACCCCCTAGATTTCCGGAGGACCATTCCCCCGAAATGTTCGGAGGGCCATAGTGCGCAGTTTAGCTTAGAGTCCTTCTCTGGCACTCGGACGATGATCAGCCGCCCCTGACATGGGGAACAGACGCTGTTGCGAGCCGCTCCTAACGTGGAGTACAGACGCTCCAGGTTTGCAAAAGCAAACCCCCCCTTCCCTGTCAGCATACGACCAAAGTTTCCACCGGGGGTTGGTTACCCGATCTTCCCCAAGGTTACTCGTACCCCGGCCAGTACCACGAGGAGGTAGGGATAGGAGTTGCTGGGCAAGAGGCTAAGGACCGCACAAAGGGGTCTATTTTATTCCTGCAGGTACGCGAGGTACCAATGGTACGCCATGCCCAGCCATTTACCGCGCCAAAACAGAGTCTTATGTTTGGGATTTCTCTTTGTGAATTCGAAGTAGTTTAGGCTCGTACCAGACAGAAGAAAGGCAACCTTTTTTTGTAACCGAATTCCCCCATGCAGAATCTTAAACAATTTTTTTTTCGGTAAACGATCGCTTGCTTAATAATTATACCCATCGGGTAAAATTTAATTATGCTCTTTCACAAGCTATTTTTTTCCGTCAGGTAATCGTTCCAATAAAAATACCAAAGCTAATTCATTTGCCAATTTTGTCGCAGGAGATTTTAGCTCATCCCCTTCAAAATTTCATCCTACGGCTAACTTTTCGATTTTTTTGCAATTCAAATGGAAACACCCATGCTTATGTCCCTGCAGGTAACTTCTATTCCGTCTCTTCACCATCGGACAATCCCAACCGAATTAGCAATAAATGTACCTAATATTTGTTTAAATATTTTAAATTGAAATACTTGTTCTTAGAATGGTATAAAGGACGAGATGTTTAATTTTCTAACAGATTATGACATACATGTAGCAGTTATCACAGAAACTTATTTGAAACCTGGATCCAAACTCAAAAAGATCGATACTTTTTTGTTTATCGTTATGAACGAATGAAGGCATATGGGGGAGTTGCTATCATCATTCATAATCAACTTTTTTCGTCACTTGAAACTAAAGTTTTTGAAACTAAGGGGTGTATCTGTTGATACGCAGTTTGGTAAATATACTTTCATAGCTGAGCGGTCATGCTGCAGCAAGGGACCCGGCAGAACGTGGAGCGTTATAGACGGAAACGGCAACAGCAGACCCGCCTCTTTCGGGAGAAAAAACGCCGCCTGGAGAAGACGGAGTGCGAGAAGATGGAACAGCTGGGCCAGTCTCAAGAAACACGCAAGTTCTATCAGAAGCTCAACGCATTCCGCAACGGCTTCGTGCCGCGAGCCGAGATGTACAGGAAAAAGGATGGGAGCATTTTGACGGACGAGCATGACGTGATCGAAAGGTGGATGCAGCACTTCGACGAGCACCTGAATGGCGCTGAAAGCACAGGCAATGAAAGTCGAGACAACGCAGGAAATGCCTTCGTCAGTAGCCCCCACTTTGAGGGAGGTTAAGGATGCCATTCACCAGCTCAAGAACAACAAAGCTGCTGGTAAGGATGGTATCGGAGCTGAACTCATAAAGATGAGCCCGGAGAGGCTGGCTATTTGCCTGCACCGGCTGATAGGCACAATCTGGGAAACAGAACAGTTACCGGAGAAGTGTTAGGAAGGGGTTATATGCCCCATCTACAAGAAAGGCGACAAGTTAGATTGTGAGAACTTTCGAGCGAATACCATTCTAAATGCGGCCTACAAAGTATTATCCCAGATAATCTTCCGTCATCTGTCACCTGTAGTAAACGAGTTCGTGGGAAGTTATCAAGCCGGCTTCATTGACGGCCGATCGACAACGGACCAGATCTTTGCTGTACGGTTAATCCTCCAAAAATGTCGTGAATACCAGGTCCCAACGCATCACCTTCTCATCGGTTTCAAGGCGGCATACGATAGTATCGACCGCGTAGAGCTATGGAAAATCATGGACGGAAACAGCTTTCCCGGGAAGCTCACGAGACTGGTAAGAGCGGCGATGGAGGGTGTGCAAAATTGTGTAAAGGTTTCAGGCAAACATTCCAGTTCGTTTGGATCCCGCCGGGGACTACGACAAGGTGATGGACTTTCGTGCCTGTTGTTCAATATTGCGCTAGAAAGTGTTATGCGGAGAGCAGGGCTCAACAGCAGGGGTACGATTTTTACGAGATCCAGTCATTTTGTTTGCTTCGCGGATGATATGGACATTGTCGGCCGAACATTTGAAAAGGTGGCAGACCTGTATACCCGCCTGAAACGCGAGGCAGCAAAATTTGGACTGGCGTCCAAGACAAAGTACATGCTAGCTGGTAGAGCCGAGCGCAACAGGGCTCGCCTAGGGGGCAGTGTTACGATAGACGGTATGAAACGTGGACGCTGCTCGAGGAGGACTTGCAAGCACTTGGAGCCTTCGAACGTCGGGTGCTTAGGACGATCTTTGGCGGTGTGCAGGAAACGGTGTGTGGCGGCGAAGGATGAATCACGAGCTCGCCCAAATCTTTTTTGTGAACCCAGCATCCAGAAGGTGGCCAAAGCTGGAAGGATTCGATGGGAAGGGCATGTTGCAAGAATGCCGGACAGCAACCCTGCAAAGATGGTGTTCGCTTCGGATCCGGTTGGTACAAGAAGGCGTGGAGTGCAGCGAGCTAGGTGGTCGGATCAAATGCGTATCGATTTGGAGGTTGGAGAGATGTGGCTACGAACCGAGTATTGTGGCGTGAAATTGTTGATTCAGTGTTATCTGTTTAGATGTTAACTAAATAAATGAAATGAGCTGCCTATTTGCCTTTTCAATGCACTGGGCAGCAAGTTAATTTTCTTCAAAATTAATTGGGAAAATTGATTAGCATTAAGTCATTTATTTTTGTCATTGGTGATTTTAATGCGAAACATCGCTTTTGGAATAATTCGCTAAGCAATTCCAATCTAGATTACTAGAATACAAAACTACGGCAAGGGTTGATTGCTGATAGGGCACACAGTGATCATTCGAGCGACATTTCTCAGAATCGTCTATGTGATGTACGCAATAAAGGGTGATAAAAGCAAATGTTGGGAAGAAGCTTAGGTCAGATCAAATATCCCAGTGCTACCCCTTAACCAAACTCACTAGTCCAATAGGAAATCACGTTACTAAGCATTCACAATCAAGAGAACGTTTTCGGAAACTCCTGGAGGAGTGATTTGGAAGAAGTGAGAGATATTATAAACAAAAGTTAAAAATAGAAAGCCCCTGGTGATGATGGAATTTTCTACATCCTCATCAAAAAACTTCCAGAGAGTAGCTTATCATTTTTGGTTTTTTATTCAACAAATGTTTGCAGTTGGCATATTTTCCTGACAAATGGAAAAATGCTAACAAAAATCCTGCAGAAGATTCCAGCTATCGTCCAATCAGCTTGCTTCCCTCTATCAGTATACTTGTTGAAAAAATAATTTTGAACAGAATGATGGTCCACATCAACGACCGTGTTTGGCATGAAGGCTTGATTGTAAAATAAAAATAAAAAACTTTTATGTTCCAACATGCATAGCTAGAATAATCCAAAGTTATATGTCAAACATTGGCGTCGATAGAATTTTTCTGGAGGGGGCCTAGGGTGACCTAGCAAATACTTGTTTTTCAAAAGTACTGTCAACAGCAATAAGTAGGATTTTCACAAATTTCGTAATTTCAACGGATTTTTATTTATTTATTATTTTGTTCCATTTCACGGCACATCAGTGATGTTTGTTATGTTCAATTTTCACAACGGAAAAGATTCATTTTTTTTTTTTTGTAATCCAGTAAAGATTTCTAAAAAACTTACAAGGAATGTCCTTTGTGATTCTTCCACGAATTTCGCAAGTAACATGTGCTTTCAAGAGATATCTCTGAGAATTCCTACGGATATTTGTTCATGACTTGTTTTCGTAGTTTTCAGTGCTTTTTTAAAGAACTTATTTATTAGTTTTCACTGAGTTTGTTCTGGGATTCCAACGGAAAATCATTTCTAGGCTTTCTGATCTCACCAGAAAATTTCTCGAACAAATTGGATCAAAAGAAATCCCTTGAAGAATTCCGCCAGAGAATGCATCAGAAATTCTTTTAATGATTTCTCCTGGAAAGTCCTCTACGTACTTATTACATATACATTCCAATTGTAAGTTCGAAGAATCCTCCAGAAGTTCATTTATAATTTGTTTAGGATTGTTAGAAATTACTTAGAATTTCTCCAAAAATATAGTACAAAAAAGGAGTCTCACCAAAAATGTCTTCAAGATCACTTAGTTAGTAATCCCCCTCAATTTTTTTTTTTTATATTTTCAAAAATTTCAACTCTAACATTCCTAGGAAGTTCCTAGCGGAATACGTTCAACTGTTCTTTCACTCTTCCACGAAAATACTCAAATTAGTTCAGGAATTTCTTAAAGAATTATATTATTGTTTCCCTAAAATTCTTCCGAAAAATTTACCAGAGATTCTTCCAAGTATTTTCCAGAGATTTTTTTCTTTACATTTTCTTTACCAAATGGGAATTTTCAAAGAAAGATTTCATCAAAGTTACAGTTCCATCAAGTATTTCTTCGGGCTCTAGAAATAACTCCAATTGTTTTCAAATGGTGATCTCAGGATTCTTTCATAAATAACATTTAAAAATGTATCCGCTATCCATATAATTTTTTTTTTCAGTTATTGCTTTACAAACTCCTCCTACGAATCACTCCATAAGAATAAACATACAAAATAATTGAAAAATTGAAAGAAATTTTTTCGTTTTTTTAATAATTGCAGCTTAAAAATAATTCGCGAAAAATTACTAAATTCCTGTCATTAAATTCAAGTAATATATCGTAGAATTTCTGAAATTTGTTAACAATGTATTTCAGAGAAAAAATGTCCATTACTACAAAAATTCTTGCTCTTTTTCCTTCGTCTTCTTTAGCAGAAAATGATTGGTGTTAATGGATGGAATTTCAACTGAAAGTATTTGTTACTTAAATCTTACATAATATTTTGTATGAACTCGACAGTTTCATGATACTATGTTGAACATATTAATGTAGAGCCCATTTTCCTAACTTTAGAAATTTCAAGCAAACTTTTTTAAAGGGTGTATTATCGTTTATTTTGTAGTACTGTAGAAAGTTAACGCGAAAATATTGCCGGTATTTTTTTAAGAACATTAATGAAGATATATTGTGGTAAAATTCGTAATCTAAGATTTTAATGAATTTAAATCTTTGGGTAAACTTTGCATTACTTTGAAAATTTGTTGAGGAATTCCTGATGGGCTTTGAGAAATTCAAAACAATACGTACAAGAATTCTGCATTTTTTAAACTATCATAATTTACCTTTTTATAGATTCTTTGAAATGTTGGTTTTTGTAGTATGGAAAGATTTTTGTACGAAGTTCCTTAAAGCGTCATGGAAAGGAAGGAGATACAACAAATTGTCGAAGTAGGTAGAACAATAGATGGGCAATGGTACAATGAAAATTAAGTTAAGGACTGTTCATTTTATAAAGTGGAAATCTTGTGCATGCTGTATCTTTTTAATTTATCAATGAAATTTCAAGCGGTTTTCTGCACATCGTTCGACTAGTATTGTTGTGATAATAAAAATTCTCCAAAATAATTAAGTTTCACACGAATATGGCACAACGATTAGAACGGTCGATTTTTGGAGATTATCAATTGTTTGGATTGTTTGGAAAATTCGACAATTTATATTTTTTTATTTTCAAAAAAGGCTTTTTCTTCGAAAGCATTATCAATCAGAAGCCTGATGGAAAAAAATCAAGCTATTTTTGGAACAACAATTTTACAGATACAATTAAATCATTTTTCCCCTATATTTTTCAGAGAAAATAATTTAGAATTTGAACGGAACTGATATGAGTAGAATTTGTTGGTTAAAGGTATGTCCTGACGGAAGTCCTAATATAGTATTAATATGAAAAACAACTTACGCCTTCATAAAGTTACTTGTCTAGTCCCCAGGTCACATTTAAAGAACATTAGAAACACTGCTGTAAAAAAATCGATTTAATTTTCCACATATTATTTTCATAGTATGTTATTCTGAGATTACCAATTGAAATATTTGTAGAAAACCATTTACAATTTGCTGTAAATCGATATGCGTACACGATTTTAAAAGTATGAGACTTTTTACTAAAACTACCATAAACAGTAAAACTTGTACTTAAGACTATGGTTTAACGCACGATTTAGCTCTCGTTTGTACAAACATAGTTTCTTTAGTAAACCAAACTAGATTTGAACACGTTTTTACTTTTCTCTTATGCTGGGAGTGAAAGGATGGTGTATCAGCAAATTTGGCCATAAATGGGTATATCACTAAAGTTACCTAATGTCAGAGAATGGTGGAATATAATTGATTTCTTTAAAGCTTTACCTTCAGTGGGATAGTAAAGAATACAAACATACAATTTGTTCATAGAAATTAGGATTTTTGTTTTGCGAATAATAATGTTAAACTTTGAAGAAGAGATTTTCTTATGAGTTTTTGGAAAAACTATTTAGCTCATCAACCAAAAGCAATTTCTAAGATTTTATATTTTCATAGCATAATAGAATAATAGTTGAACGATGCACAGAAAACCGATTTCGATTTTATCAATAAATCAAAAAGATATAGCATAAACAAAGTGTCCTCTTTATAAAATGAACAGTCCTTATTATTTATAACCTGGAAAATTACAGGATAGTTGCAACCTCTCTAATAAATTTACAAATAAAACAAAATTTCTCAAGAAGTTCCATCAGAATCTTCTTTGGAAATTGTCTTTGGAATCTATCTATGACTTCTGGTTTTCAGGAATTCTGCCAAAAAGCCTCCTAAAATTCCGCCCTCGTATTGCTGAAAAATGCAAACCAAAAATATGGATTCTGCCAAAAAATAGTAAAATTATTTCTGAAGAAGTTTTTTAAAGGAAGATCAATACAAATGTCTTTATGAATATCTTAAAAAATCCTCACTCCCTTCCCTGTTATTTCGCTACATGGTTCTTTACAGATTTCTTTACCGCTATGCATATTTTGGAAGCAAAAATTTCCTGGAGTTTTTCAACTAATTTCCTCCGAAGATTCGCAGGCAAGAGACATTCCAAAAACAATTTTCTTTTCAAATCTTGAATAATTCGGCGACTTAAAGCAAAATTTCTAGAAAAGGAAAACATAAGAGAATTTTTGACAAATTTTTTTTATGTATTTTAGAAATATTTCTCAAGGGCTTTTGATAAACTTCGTGAAAGAATTAGTAATCATTTTTTTGGGAAAACTATTTGAAGGAACAGAAGAATTTCTTATACAACTTTCAGCGAAATATTTCAGTATAAGATTTGACAGAATCAATTATTTTTAGAGGAATTCCGAACTTTTAAAAGATTAGGTAACATTTTTTTTTGTAAATCCGGGATTATATTCCGGAATCAGTTTTCTATTATATAGAAGGCATAGAACGAATGTCGATCAGGAGGAAATTGCTTTGAAGGTATGAACAAGTCCCACAATATTACTCGACTAATTTTCAAGAGATAACCAAAATTTCTGAAGCCAATATGTCCTCAAAAATTTCATCATATTAAAATTTCATAAAGAATATCGAAAAGTTTTTTGGAAAATTTTAGTAAACTTGGCCATGCCGAAATTTTTTGAAAGTCAAGCCTAATTTTTCGACAAAAATTCCGCTATGTACTGTCTGAGAAATTCCTTTAGTAATTTTGTATATTTTTTCAATTTTTTTTCGGACATCACCTTGAGCAGGGTATCCCCCAAAAACATGAGAAATTATAATGCAGTGAATATGCTGCTTAATGCTGAAACAGCATTTATTTGGATTATTCAGAAAAAAAAACGAATTTTGGGAATCCAATTTCCCGGATATTGCCTTTTTTTGTACCACGATATTTTTTGCAACAAACAACAAGAAGCTATTTCTAACAAATAATCATTCAATCGACAGCCGGACGGTTAAGATTTCGGTTGTCGCGCGATTCACCGAAGTCAGAACCGCCACGCTGATGTTGTATAAGACAAGCGAGGTTTCATCACTATAGATGTTCAACATAAAATAACGATACTATAGAAGAGATTTTTGTCAATAACAAGAGTCATGTACATTGAATCAGAAGATTTCGCTTCATGTTAAATAGTTTTTGTTAAAATTTTCATTTTTATTATCATCAAAACTTTCTGGAGGGGGCCTGGATGATTCTGGAGGCCCCCCTGTTCCTACGCCAATGAGAGTGGTTCCAATAAATTGAACAGATGAAATTAAGTATCTATAGGGCTCAAATTTAACTTTCAAAAATCATATTGGAGGCAAGAAAAATGTATCAAATATACAAAATGTTTGTATCCACTTATTGTGTGTGTGTGTGTGTGTGTATGATCCATCTAACCCCCACTGTCCGGCAGTGGTATTATGGAAAAAAGTTTTCAGCAAAACTGCTTTGGTACTGCATTTTTGCAAAAAGCTTCAGTCCGGGAGTTAGAAGGTGATAGCTCTATTGCAGATCCGGTGACCCATTTCAGAATGGCTGGAGAGACACGTCCATTCAGAAGTCACTTTCACTAACAACAAGCCCCGCATGTATACATTACCGTTATCAAATGGATAATGATTATGCATACACACTTCCTGTTTCAAAGATGGTCACTTTGGAACTGGCGCGTATTTACTGTCCAAGTACAGATAATTATATAATCAGAACAATCTCACCAAAATTCATCCAAGGCAGCGTTGTCATCAAATCAAATCAGCAACTAATTTGGTATGCATTTTCTTCTCCTTGTGACGCACATACCACTTGTCATTTCTAGACTACATTTTTTACTTCTTCTTTCACGTATTTTTCACAATTATTACAATAATGTTTTTATTCATTGTTGAAATCATCCGGTGGTTTGTCAGTCAAAATACAAACACAGCAACAATAACAAAATCACGTGGAAATTCATTAGCAAAGCCAATTAGAACCGGTCATAAAACATCACATTAAAGAAGTCTTTGTTCGCACGAAACGCGCTGGATTTGTTTTTCACTATTAGAAATCGAGGTTTTTCAATATTAACATCCGGATGGCGTAGCACCAGCCAAATCATCGGCAAAATCGCGAAAAACTAGAGCACGAAAAAAGTGTGGCAAGGAAAACAAAACACGACCGTTCGCGGCAACGCCTACTGCGATTCTCAAAAATGTTTGTATCCACTCATTGTCAGGAAATCCAAACTTTTTCTTAAGAACAAGCTACATAGATAAAACATTGTATCAAGTCTTAAAAGGGTTACTACCAGCGTTAGCACCAATACTCCACCACATCTAGGAAATCAGCTGATGGACGCTCTTTTCGCTCGCCACAGATAACAGGTCCACTTTCGCTTTCAGGCGGTGCAAAATCAAAACAGAGAGCGCGCTTCTCTCGCGGTTCAACGCCGCATCGCATCGCAGTCACTCACGTGGCGACGTCATAGTTTATGGTTTCCTCTCGAAATTGAACAGGCATCGTCCGGCTTGAGGATGGCTTATAGCTATGTAGGTAGATAGTGCCTCCTAATGACACGAGACTTTGACTCGCGCGAGCTAGGACGGAGTCTGGTCGAACTGCAAGTCGCATTGTTGGATAAAATCCGCGCTTCGCATATATACGAAATTGATTCTAGCACTTGGTGGACATTCGTCGCTCGACCGTTGAAATGATAAGACCGTGAGTTCCGCGAGATAGGTGAATGCGCGCGTGATCTTGGCCAGTTTTCTCTCGTGAAGGTGTTTGATTTTGATTGATTTTACGACAGCGGGGAGAAGAAGATTTGTGCAAATACGGTTCGAGTGACTTGCCAAACGTCAATCGATAAGGGTTTGCTGAGGAGTGTGTCGAGTGTTGGAAACCTTAAAGGAAATGATAAATAGTGCTTAGGAAGTTAAGGAAGAAGAAAGCGAAATGAAGTTCGATAAAAGGTAATTCGTCGATGGGTGCTTTTTGTTGTGTCGGAAAACTTGTCCGGTAAACTGAAAGCGCCTGAAAATGTGTTCGAACTGGTTTGTGAGATAGGACAAAGGTCATCGAACGGGAAAAAGCTGCCACGCGAACTGGTCCTTCTTGGAAGGATGAAAAAAGAAACAACATTGGTTGGAAGAAAACGTTTCGAAGAAGTTCAGACATAACTGGCAACGCTCGTGACAAAGTATCTACGTGCGTGTGCTAGGACCGAGACGAGAGAATCATATGTGCCAGATAAACGGTGGCAATGACATAATTTTGGAAAATGGGACCACAGAATCAGTGCGATGCCCACATTTGAATCCAAGTGATATTGAGTAAACCGCGGATGATAAACATCTGGAATCAGATTGAAATGTTGTGATTCAAAGTCTTAGAATGTTGTAGAGATTGATAGAAATGCAGTTATAGTGTTCCGATTAATTTCTAAAATTGATCGTCCTTTGCAGGAAACATCTGATATATTATTATACTGAAACCTCCATTCACGTAATTTCTATATTCGTATGTAATTACCGTGTACGCACCAAACTTTGCGCAGTTAAGAAATTAGCATCGTATTTTTGCTTCAAATAAGGCTAAAATACGTATCATTTTATTCAAACTTCTGCCAACGATAGGCTTTTAACCCTTCAGTAGAACGCGTGATTTAAAAAAATAAAAATGATTCACAAAAAATTAAAAAAAAGCAAAAGGTGATGCAACATCATGTGCCTAACATTGCGCACAAAATCGGAATTGTTCCTAACTTTGCGCATGATGTGCCTAACTTTGCGCATGCCTTAAATTGCTCGTTTACTCTAAATAATTTTACTTTTTTACTGGTTTTGTATTAAATAAAAAGGTTACAACTAATATGAGTTTCATCAACAGTTTTTTCCGTGAATTTCAATTTAATTTATTCAATCACCTTAAACATAGAGTGCCCACGAATAGTAATTTACTCTGTTCTTATTTTTTTATAATACATATATTCACAAGATTAAAATCTGAGCAATATAGTTTACAGCCACAGCTTATGCCTATTTGTTATCGTACGTTGCTTTATATAACTTATTCTCTTGTTATTTTTTATTCTTAAACTGAGAGATGTATCGTTGATCTCTCGCGATTAATTATTTTTTTATCTATTTGCCGCCAGTACGGATATTCCATAATTGAACGCTTTTTGCTAGACAACTGGAGCTTGAATCATTGTCCTTCAACTGGGAAGCCAACCTTTGCGCTATCAATTATCTAAGTTTACAGTAATAGTCTCCTGTGTTAATACAGTGGATTTTCCGAGATTTTTCAATGCACACCTTGCCTTGAGCTTCATACAAAAGGTACTTTCAAGAATATTACATGTAGCCGCTGTCTTATGGATTGAGTGACCATTCTTGGTAAGATCGACAGATTTTGTCATTTGCAAGGACGTACATGGCATTCCGAATTGCTAGAAGTGCGCAAAAATTAAGACCCTCGTGTAAAAAATGGGTCCTACATTGCGCATCGCTTTTTTCAAATAAAAATTCAACATATTGTATGGAAAACAAATGGAATTACTAGAATATTACCTTTCATGCAAATACACCGCAAATATACTTTTCACAACACAGTTTTGTTCATAAAAATGTTGATTTTTTGCAGAGCCACGCCTTAGCGCTTGTTCTAAGACGGTGTAAAAGTACACGTTTATGTGTATGACGATAAGGTTTTTTGTTTATTTACTAACATTAACGAGAGTTTCTTAGTAAACAAATGTATGTCAAATATACTCATTTCACATAAACGAACATGTTGCTGAAACTAAATTGTTAAAAAAATCAATGATTAATTATAATTTTTTTCGTGCTTCTTTAAAATGCGCAAAGTTTGGAACTGCGCAAAGTTAGGTGCGTACACGGTACATGTATGTAAATTTACGTGAATGAAATTTGTTACCATTCGAGGTTTTGTTTAGCACATATGAATGTGTTGTGAATTCGTAACCTAGAAGCTTGTGCCATGCCAAATAATCATCTTAAGGGTAACTATATCCTTCGTGGGGATCAGAGGGAGGGTAAACAGGTATAATACGTCCCCCCTAAGAAAAAACTGCTCTATCGCAGTGGCAAATGCATTACTTCTATAGTTTTTTGGTGTCAAAGTGTTATTTACTTAGTTGGTCATGCTCTGCATGCAACTTTCTCTTGCCAGGTAGCTTCTAAAAAGAGTAGAGTAAAGTAAGGCAAAAGTTCGAGTGGGGTAAGAGTTTCTTTTAAGATTTCCAGCTCAATTCAAAACAAATTTTATAAATGTCATGGTGGTTCGAATGCTATTTAAGTAAGAGACTTTCAATCCAAATATCATAAAAATCGATTGAGATTTGGAAAAGTTATGGCTATTTGTTGTTTTTCGACGTGAATATTGTAATTTTTGGTCAAACTTTCGTTGCATGGAACCAATTGAAAATAAAATCTTTTTCAATATTTTATGTAAGGGCGTTTCTAAGCCTATCATAAGATTGCTTTGAGGTGTATTAGTTGCATAGATGCTTGAAAACAATGTTTGGTCCATAGCGGGGCAAAAGTTCGAATCAGCGGGGCAAAAGTTCGACCCATGTATAAAATCACGGAAAAATTTGCAAATTGCCTAAAATCCACATATTATCTTCAAATTCAGTTAAATTTGTCTGATCGTGTGAAAATTGTCACCAAAATTTTACATTTCCACATATTTTTGTGAAAAACTGCTATTTTTGAGTATATTACAATTGACCCGGTTTTGGGCAATTTTTTCATGAAAATTTAGTGTGTATTTTTCGTCAAACTTAAGTTTACGGCTGGTGTAAGGTATGCCTATCATAAAAGGATCGATATTTTGTGTTTTAGCCAGCGAACTTTTGCCCCACACTAGATTCGAACTCTTGCCCCACCGGTGGGGCAAAAGTTCGAATAAGACAATTAATTTTGAAACTGTTATAACTAAAAATGGGTAAATATTTTGACAACAGTTTGTTCAGCAAAATTATAGCCAATATGTTAACGGTTCACTGTATGGTATTTGTTTTGTTTTAACTGCTATTATTTTCCTGGAAACTTTGATTATACGACTAAGGTCGAACTTTTGCCCCACCTTACTCTACAAGACGTTTTCTGTAAACGGTCTAAATCTTGAAGTTTCAAAACAAACCGGGCAATATGCCCCTCTCGTAGAAAAAGTTCCGCAGCGTTGTAGAAATGTTGCCAAGAAGAATTCCACCACCAGAATTCCAAGCTTGAAAGGGTTCATCAGCAGTCGTCTTCCGGTAAAAGTTTTTATAATAAGTACAATAGTAAAGGATGGGCTTCATTTACAACGAGGCTTTCCTGTCGGACCCAAAAATCTACGCCAAAAAGCTGATTTTCGATATTTTTGTTTTTTTTTTTATTGATTGTTTATACTTCCCAAAGATGTTATATGCGCAACATATTTTTTTCGCGGATATTTAAGATATGTAATCATATTTACGTCTAGAAGAAGCCTCAATCCCTTGAAAATGAAATGGGGCGTATTGCCCGGTTGGGGCACATTTTACCAATTTACCCTATGACTTCTTGACACACGTTCTGTTTGGTATTCGAATACATGAAGTAAACTAGTGATCGTTCGGTGTTCAATATTTCCAATCCATACTCAAGCAGTGTCAAACAATTGTGACCCAATATGTTTTGAGTTCAACGCCTATTCAAGCTTACATAGCTTGGTGGTAAATTCCGCGACTACCAAGCAAAACCGTGTTGAAGGTGTCTGGGTTCGATTTCCAGGAGGTGCAGAAACTTTTCGTAATAAAAATTTCCATTACATTTATGGGCGTAGAGTATCATCGAGCTTACAACCAGATATACGAATACGGAAATGTCAAATTTGGCACAGATAATTACTGTGGAAGTGCACTGAGAACATTAAGCTGAGAAACAAGCTCTATTCCAGTGAAGATGTAAAGCCAAGCAAAGGAAGAAGAATATTTAATATTATCATAAGAACTCATGTGATAAATTGTTTCAGAAATTCTAGCAAAGTACATGCAGATGTTAGGATTCCTTCAAGTAGCACTTTAGGATTTTCTTATTTCCTCTAAAAATCTTAGACGAACTGTAAACCAGCGACTAATAAAAAATTTTGCTATGAGAAACTTATGAAAACTTCTCTAATATACTTTTGAAATTATTCTAGAAACTCTATGTCTCTTCTGGAACTAATACATTTACACCAAACCAAGAATTTAACTTAGAATATCCCCAAGTATTGCATTATTCGGCGATTTGACCACTACGTTGTTGTGAGCAAATTGAAGATATTCTCGGATTATTCAAGGAATTATTACAGTATCACATAAACATATCTTATATCTATTCCTTCACAAATTTCTCCAGGCATTTCTCTGGTATTCTATCATTTTCCAAGAATTTTATCTAGAAATTATGCCAGGAGTTTTTAAGGTTTTCTTTAAAACATTCATCAAAAATCCATGTGAAGATTTTCATAATTTCCAAAAAAAAGTTTCATAAATTACATAATTTCAAAAAGCGACGACTTCCTTCGGAAGGGAAGAAGAGCCGTTGGTTCCGATATGAACTTGCCCCGAGATAAATCTCTCGTTAATGGAGATAGAAAAAAATGCATCCTTCGGGGTTTATTTTTCTACAATTATAATTTGTCTATTAATATCTCCAAAACACTACCACAAATTAATTTACAGGATACAAAGTAAATTCGGATTCTAAAAAGTTTTGCAAAGGAAATTCTTAGAAAAAATCCTGGATAATCCCGGTGGGATTTCCTTAACCCATTAACACTCTAATTAGTTCACATTTGAAGTAATGACGTGATTCTTTCTGAAGTATCGCAATATGATATGAGAAGACGAAAATCGTCATTTAAATGAAAATCTACAGTCACATTTTTTGACAATACACATCGGTCATAAGCACTCAAAATAACTAAAAGTTATAAAGAATTGATTGTTTTCGCAAATGTTTGAAGGTGGTTTGGCGCAATTAAAAGTTACAAGATATTGTGACAAGCATAGTGTAATAGATTCTACCCCATTACCCTGAATGCCACTACCCCGAATGTACCATTACCCCGAATTATATTTCCCCGAATGTAAAAATACCATGAATAACATTGCCCCGTGATATTTTCATTCGGGGAAATGTCATTCGGGGTAATGGGGTTGAATCCTCCAGAATCTTTAATGATTACAAGGTACATACTTGTAAAACCTCCATGTCGAAATATAAACCATTGAGGGTTCAGCCGTATTCACAAGGTAATTTCATTTTATTCCCACAAGAATTTTGAAAATTTTTCATAGAATTTCAATAGGAATCTTACAGGATTCCTACAGTATTCCCGAGGATACTCAAAGAATATCCACCTAATTACCATCTGAATTTAACCAGGATCTTCATCCCACACGGGATTGAAATCCCAGAATAATGGAATCCAAAGATCCACACTGGAACCAAGAATCTGCACTGAAATCCCAGATTCCACACTGGAGTCAAAGGATCTACACTAGAATCACAGAATCCACACTGAATTTCAGGCTCACACTGCAAACCCAGAATCCACACTATAATTCCAGGATCAACACTGAAATTTCTTGATCCACACTGGAACCCAAGAGCCACACTAAAATACTAAAATTGACACTTGAATCCCAGAATTGACACTGAAATCTCAGGCTGCATCCCAGCATCCACACTTGAATCCCAGGATCCACACTGGCGTCCCAGGATTTACATTGGAGTCCCAAAATCCATACTGGAATTCCAGGATTCAAACTGGAATCCCATTAACCGCAGTACAATCCTAGTACCCACACTAGAAACCCAGGATCCATTCTGGAATTCCTGAACCAAGAGTGGAAACTCAAAATCCCCTGTGGTATCCCAATATCCACACTGAAATCCTAGGATTCACACTGGAATCCCACGATTCACCTTGGAAACCTAGCCCCTGCACGCTATGTCTGAATCAGACGATTATAAAAATCGAATGTACATCGGATTTTTTCTCGCTAGAGATAAATACTGATCTCTAGTGAGAAAAAAATCCGTTTTTTTCCATACATTTTGTATGGGCTGAAATTCGCAAAAAAACGAGGTTTTCATGGGTTTTAGTATGAAAAATAGCTGAAAAGTGTAAAAAATCAAAATTTCACCGATAGAATATTTTAAATCCTTTCGATTATGAAAATGTAAATCAAATACTGATCTCTAGCGAGAAAAAATCCGATGTACATTCGATTTTTATAATCGTCTGGTTCAGACAAGCGTGACCTGTATTCCGATCGCAGGATCCATACTGTAATTACAAGTTCCATATTCGAATTCCACGATGCACAATGAATTTCTACGATCCATGCTTTAATCCCCGTACCAACACTAGAAACCCAGGAGCCATACTGGAATTTAAGGATCCTCACTGGTATCCCTGGACCTACGCAACAATCCCACGATCCACGCTACAATATTAAAATCCACGCTGAACACCAGGCTCCATACTGTAACAATGAGATCAACACTCAAACTCCAGAATCCTCACTGGAAACCCAGAATCCACAATGGAATACCAAAATCCACACAGGCTTCTTCGGATCCCTACTGAAATTCTAGGATTCACACTGCAGTCCCAAAATTCACACTGGTATCAACACGGTAATCTCTGAATCCACACTTAATCAATACCGAAATCCCAGGATCCACACTAGAATACCGCGATCCATAAAGAAATCCTAGAACTCGCACTGCAATCCGAGGATCGACACTGGAATTCCACGATCAACGCTACAATTTTAGGGTCCACACAAGAATGCCAGGTTCCATACTGTAACCCCAGGATCCTCACTGGAATCCCATCATTTACACTGGGATCGCAACATTCACACTGAAATCGAAGAATTCACGCTGGATGCCCAGGAGCCATATTAAAATCCTAAGATTCACACTTGAATATCAGTATTCATATTGGAATCTAAGGGTCTATGTACACTGGACTCTCCGCATTCACACTGGAATCCCAGGGTTCATATTGAAATCCCAGAACGCTTGATGGAATACCAAGTTTTACACTGGGAATCTAAGGATCCACACTGTAAACCTAGGATCGTTCTTTTTAATGTATTCGAATCCTCTGAGCAGAATCTCAAAAGAGTAATGTCAAGGATCTCAAGATCCAGACTCGAATCCCACGATCTACACGGGGATCCTAAGTTTCACACTGGAAAACCCATTCTGGAATCTTATATGCGTACTGGAATCTAAGCTTCCATACTGGAATTGTCACATTGTCACGCTACGATCCGAATCACAGTTCCAGGATTCACTCTGAAACTCTACGATCTACACAGCAATCCATACTGGAATAAAAAGATCCACATTGAAATACCATTGAAATACGCTTATTATAACAGAAGACGAGCGTGGTGTTGCCGATTAGAGCTCATAAAAACATAAAAAACGAATATTGTATGCTTTCAGCGCAACCTAGTGGTAGAAATATGAATTAAAAAACCTGTCCTTAGCTCTTCCACAACTTTGCCGAAGATACCATCCTTCCATTTTGTCTTAAAATTTATCTGTAGTAATAAAACTAAATGATCTCAATATAGATCACTAGGCGTTAATGGGTTGAACAATTTCTGAAGTAATTTTAGATGAATCTTCTGTGTAGATTTTTTAGGATCTCTAGTAAAAATTTATATAGAAATTTCTAGATGAAATTCAGGGGGAATCATTTAAATTATTCTGGAATGGATAGAAAAATCCTGAAAATATCCGTTGAACATTTCGGAGAAATACGTAGAGAAGCTCTTTTATGAGCCTTGGTAGAAATGCTGATGATTTATGAGCAGTTTTGAAATTTTGTAGTAGTTTTTGTTGTTTATTGTAAAAAAATCTTAGGAAGTATGCCAGAAACTTTTCCTGATTTTTTTTTATTCTTATAAGACATCCCTGAAAGAACTTTTGGAGAAACTTTAGATGTGTTTAATTAAGAATCTCTGAAGAAGTTCCTTCAATGAGATCGATGTAAAAATCATTGATAGAATTCTAGAGCATGGATGGCAGAGTCCCATTAAAATACCAGGAATAATGTTTAAAGATATATCTTGACAATATATTGAAAAGGAAAAAAATGTTCTATCATGTTTCGAGTTCAATGACCTGCATTAATAAAAAAAAACGTAACCAGTGATCTCTTAAGAGTAAATCATCAATAAGTTTTACACTCATGTCGACACAAAAACATATTTTGGAATTGAACTAAGTTTTGATTTCACCTACGCTTTCAGATTAGCACTGAACTCCTTTAAGGTGACACATCTCGGAATCCAAACATGGCAGGTACAATGGCCGGCTTGTGCCTCTACTCACGATTTCAAAGGCACTAATCTGTTGAAATAATGAACGTACAAAGTCAATCTTCTTATTTCAAGCTTTCTGCTAGTGCACAAAGCTAAAATAGAAATTGCACTGTAGTTTGATGCCTCTTTCGCGAGATGTGTGCTTCCAAAGTGTTGGTACATTATTGAATTATGTTTCCAAGCTGTTTCACTTTAAATAAAGGGCAACATATCTACATGCATGCATTGGTGATTAACATATTCTATGTTTTGAGTCAAATGATTGCCAAGGCTTATTTTAATATACTTCTTGGAGCACAAACCTTCAAATCTACATCGTAATTAGTGATCTATTGGAGGTTTACGAATGAGATTCATACTCAAGCCTAAAGGCCTTGGAATCTAAAAGCCTAATCAGTTACCTATCTGACTTAAATGAATAAAGTTAAGTTTAGTTTATAATGAATTTAGTTGTAACTACGTGCAAAACAGTGCATTTTTTAATTCAAAAATATGTTCGATTATCATCTGGTGACTATGTTGAATGAAATACTCTTTCGTGCAACAAAACCTGCAGATGGCGGCAACGGTGTGAAACGCCAAATGTACAGAAAAAAGATACGCGCGCCTCTGGTTATAAGATTTGTAACATAGCGTATTTGAAATGATCGTTAAATGGTCGATGGAAATTTCCTCAGTGTTACGAATGTTTGTCTGTGGTCTAACTATTTAGAAAAAACAGTTTCAGCTTTAGTATCAACGTTTACCTGGCAAAAAATATAACATTTTTCGTTAAAAATTCTTATTTATCAGTTTTTGTGGGCTTCGTAGCCGTGCGGTTAACGGCGTCAGTCGTTTAGGCGTATTGCGCTACGGAGTATGGGTTCGATTCCTGCCCCAGGCGGAGAAAACTTTTCGTTAAACGAAAAATTCTTCACTGGTCCACTGGTCGTTCTGTGTGTCCGTTGTCTAATGTTAGTTGTGTTCAGTCTGTGCAGCCTATAGCTGAAGACGGAGAAAAATGGCTTTTTTTTTGTACAATAATTTAGTCAAAACGATTATTTGACTATATGTGTCATTCACAGCAGACAGCAATATTATCTATGAAAGTATGTACAATATCTGAAAAGTGTGGCCAAACAAGAAATTCTTTTTTTTTTTGCTCACACTAGTTTTAATTTCACACAAATTTTGTGTTCTAAAAATAACTTTTCATAAATTGAATTTGAAGAAAATTATGGTAAAAGTACCCAAATTCAAAAACTTGCTTGAATAGCCTTGATCAGTCGTTGTATTTAAATCTTGGTAGATAATAACTAAGTGAGATCGTATCAATATCAACGTTGATCCTTCAAAAAATCACTAGTTGTTTAAACTTAATGTACATAATTTTATACAAACTGAATTTCTAGAGTGAGAATTCAATTTACGTAACACAAATTCCATTTACGTTAATTCTATTTACATACCCCCTACCAATTACGTAAATGGAGGTTTAAGTATTGAAGAGTAATCTAGCGTCATTTGAATTTAATTCATCAAATTGAATTATTTACGGATAATCTACTTTTGGTTTCTATTTAAATACCGTATGAAGCAACCATTTGAACAAATAGATTAAAACAGTGCTTCACTCACTTGACATTCGCGATTTCTTGCTTGTCCCCAGCTCCCTCGTTTTGAGGGATTATAACAAGCCAGGAAAACCATGCTAGTGTTGATCTTAATCGAAGCACAAACGCATAACAAAAAATATCACGAAATCGAAAGAATTATCGAATTTATCTACCCTTCCCATCTACAGCAACGCACAATCACCCTTAGTGGGTGATACGGTCATCGAAACACCGCATGAAGAACCCGAATACACCAGAAGCTCAACCGTTATTCCGACTGTAGTTGTTAGTTGCATAAGCTTAGAAGATAGCCGTAAAATAAGTGTTGAAAAGGAACAAAGTGAGTTACAAAACCTAGAACCGTTGGAGAAAACACAAGATCCGAAGAACCCACCGACAATATTGGCATCATTCTATCTTGATGGGAAGCTAGAAGAGCTAGATGAGCAATATTTGCAACAGAAGGAGGAAGCTGACGACGAGAAATTTCATTCTACGGTCAAGGGAGTTTTCAATCAGGTATGTTGACCCTTATTTATCCATATAAGAATTAAATCTATTAGTTTCCCAAAACATAACGGTGTAAAATAAACCTTGATAACTAAGAGTATTTTTAGCTCATTACCAGCCCTTCCAAGGTTGACACTTGATACCACAAACCAGATGCCTTTTGATCTTCTGAACGGTCCAAAGAGTTTTTCCACCCATTAGCCTAGTTTTGTCATTTGTTGTGTTCGTTTATCGTAATTAGGGCATGTATGAAGGGAGTCTACTAGATAACCAGTATCGTTTACATGCGTCTGTCAATACAAAACGAATCTTTTTATCTCGTATGACCTTTCTAGAGTCAAATCTTTGTAAACATTTCGATTCAGTGTTGTCTGTTTAGATGCTAACTGAATAAATGAGAATTAAATTTCCATTAAGTAATAGAACCAATGGAGAAACTTCCAAAGTAGTTTCTGGATTACTACTTCCTGAGCAGATGACTGAATGGATAAACTAATTGAGAGTAATTGGTTTGCCAGTCAAGTAACAAAATTTTAACATTATCATATTCTTCCGGAACTAATTTTATGTTGGCATTTATATTCAGATATTAAAACTCTTATTTCAAACAAATTAAAGCTAGTAGAAAACTACACTGTTGTATGAGGTTTAAAAGTATGAACTCGTGTGAATCTAACTTTGATCAAATCAATTTATTAACAAATTCAAAAAGATTTTCTTCAAATATATTGTTTATTTATTATTATCTCCCTCAGTAGGATGAAAAAAAATGATGATGATAAAATGTTCGAGAATAATAAGCATGTGTGCAGCTAAGTATTTGCAGTGATAAATTACGGCCTTTGCTGCTGTTCTTCGATGCTGTTTCAAACCCAGCAGACATTGATCAAATAAGCAAATATTGCGAAATCATCTTTGCGATGCATGCGTAGTGCTTGAGGATCATTAGCATCTCTAACCAAACAGCCTTCGTAGTGCTAGAAATCCATACACGTGACAACTTCCCACGTTCTCAACGCTCCGTCCAAAGTTGATATATGATTTCAATTCTCAGTCAGCGAAGTATAAATTTAACAAGAAGACAGCAACCATGTGCTGCAACGAATTAAAACCAATCAATTTATCAATGTGCCAACCGCCATATCGCTTGATTCAATTCCACGGGACGCACTCGATTTAACCCCACCTACCCGAACCATTTAAAAACCTCTAATCGATGTGATCGAAACTCAACAACAAAACAAAACAGCACCATCAATTGCATTTCATCACTGATCAACCGGACCAACCGTTTCTTTTGCATATAGAGGAAGGTGGGGCGAAGGTTAGACCTTCCCGACCAACCAGTCTTCATAATTCTTTATAGATCTTTGACCAACGATGGCGATCGCTAACGGTTCAAAACGAATCTATGTCGATCGCTATCGAAAATCACTGACTGGTTGACCGGGTTATTGTTATTATCAGTATTTTTATCAAATTAAAAAAACAAAATCACGCTTTTCAACCTATTGTCTGCGGAACAAACTTGTGCTTAGTTCGAAACTAGTGTGGGGCAAAAGTTCGCTTTTTGAAATAAAAATATATCGATCCATTATAAAAGGAATACATAAAAATACAAATTACATTTTGATAAGATTTTTGCCCAAATTAGGACTGATGATTTCAAATTTAGCTAAAACGTGATTTTTTTTACAATGCTCACGTGACAAATTAGATTTTGCTAATATTAGAGAATATAAGTAGATATTAAGCAATTTACAAGTCATCCCGTAAGATAATATATGGCTCAAACTTTCGACCTACTGATTCGAACATTTGTCCCATGAATCATAATCAATAATATGAATGAATGAAAAATGGTTTTTAAATGTTCTCACAAAAACTAATAGGGGAAAAGCACCAATTTTCGACCCAGCACTAATTTTCGACCCATCCATACAATTTTGGCCTACTTTGTATGAAAATCCGAAAATTGACACAGAATTCTTGTAGGTCGAAAATTAGTGCTTTTCCCCTACACCTTGAAGTATTCTTACGAGATAGAACTAGCCATACCCTTTCGTAAAAAGTCGAATGTTTTTTAACACAATTGTTTTAAATTGCGCTTGAGAAATTAGTGCCCCGTCTTACTCTATCGTTTCATTCAATTTCAGTGTCTGGTGACATGTGCAGTTCTGGTATTGGCGGCAGCATGCGGGATGCCGATTGGATACTCGGCCGTGCTCCTTCCCCAGCTCTACAACGTCAGCGAGCCGCTCTTCATCGACATCGAGATGGGCTCGTGGATCGGTGAGTAACAGTCTCCCTTCCCTATATTTACAACGTGAATGAACGTACCGTGAACCGGAGTCATATTGATCATTTCCTCATTTGTAGGGCGCATTTCATCAGGTCGGCCAAATAGCTTTTCCTTATGAGAATGCTGAATGTTTCAGTTTATAGATAGATCATCGCTAGCGAAAGCTGCCGGTAGTAATTCTTATTGAGCATCGTCTTGAGAAAAAAAAAACTCTCAGAAGGTCACGTCGTGTTTTCGTTTATTCACCAAACATGGTTACAACTACGAACAAGAGAAATGAGGATTTTCTTCCAAAAAAAGTGAGTTTAAACGTTGCAAAATTGGAAGAAAGGGCGTTTCTCCGAAATGCGCACTTTCTCCCAAGGATCAAATGGTTAATGTTGATAATTGCATTGAAATGAGCAATTAGTTCGATGCTTTGGTCAAATTTTCCAAACACCAAATCGGAGCAGCCTCTAGGCTGTTTGATTCAAGTGAGGAGACAAAAAGTGCCGCCAATCGTGGTAAGTTGTACAGAATTTGGAGGATTTGGTAGTAGATCTTGAACTCCATTAGGGGAACCAAGGTTTCCTTCCAAACCTCAAAGAAAGAAGACTAACGCGTTTTGCCGGAAACTCTGAAAGATCGCGAACTTCTTCCCAAATATTTTGAAGAGAAGAAGCATATTTTGTTTACTTATGACGACCAAACTAAACGTTTGGTCAAGGTTGTCTTGAAAGGCCTCTCAAGTGACTTTAAGTCACCTGAAGAGATCAAAAATGTTCAAGTAATCATTGTGAAAAAGAGAACTCATTCTGACATTCGTTGAAAAGGAGTCTCTCAAGAATATTATTTAGTTCGATTCAACAAAAGTTATCTAAAAAACACCGACACGTTAATGCTTTCAGTGGACGGGTTTGCCCTTTGAAGCAAGTACCACACTAGACAACGGACTAGCATGCAACGCCCAGTGGCACAGTCGAAATACTTTCCTGACCAGTGTTGTGAAAAACTCAATTTCTCAAAACTCACGCTTGAGATTTATCATGCGTGAGTTGTCAATCATGCAACTCAGCAGTCAAAAAATCATGTTTGAGTTGGCTCACCTTTTTGACTCATCGTCTCGTATTTCCACAGTTTACTCACACATGGCAATAATTTCTTGTTAGTGTGGTAAAATTATAGTAATCCTTTCTAACGTAAACAACAACATTCGGGTTTCACACGTTTTTGCCGGGTGTTGCGACTGAATCATTTTTTACGGTTTGAGTTGATTGAGTTGATTTTGCATCAAAATCTCAAGCGTGAGATTTGCGAAGCAGATCACTAATGAGTTTGCTCTCACGGGAGAGCGTATTGATTGAGATTTTGAGAGTGAGTCTATTAACACTGTTCCTGACGAAAAGTTTTCCGGGCTGAAGCGGGAATCGAACCCACACTCTTTAAAACGATGCGGCTGAAAGCTTGGTAACACTAACCGCACGGCCAGGAAGCCCACAATAATCTAAATAATATAGAAGCTTTAGAAAAAGCAAGACTTATGTTCGATGACCATGTGACATGGGAACATTTCCAGAGACCTGGAGGAAATTTTCAGAATCCCACTCAGAGCCGTTGGTTCCATAAGTGGGATCATGGTAAAAAAACCACATGTATGCTGAATGCATGATTTGCGGAGGTTCTTCTCACACTATGGACGGCTGTGCTGTGAAGTATCATACCACAGATGTTGTCTGCACAAATTGTGGGGTCATCCATACGTCTAACTTTTGGGATTGCCATTCTGGCAAATGAATCGTTGAGGCTCGTACCAAGCAGATCAACGGCAACATTTTTTGTATCCGGAATTTGCCTGGCAGAATCTCCAACAATTCTCATTTTTTTTAGTTAACGATCGCTTGTTCAAGAATCATACAGGTAAATTAAAATCATGCTCATTTACAAACCAATTTTCTCCCGTCGGGTAGCCATTGGAATCTTTTAATTTCGAACGGGAAATCATAGGACAATATTGTAGCAGGTAATTTAAGGTCCTCCCCTTCTCTTCCCACGAGTAACCGTTACAATTGTTTCAAATCAAATGGAAAAATTCCAAATGTCAAGTGTCAACGGAAAATCCCAACGAAAAATCATCAGAAAATGCATCTACTTCCAGCAGCGGCGCGGGAAGTGGGTAGGACAGGTAGGACATGTACTACGCACAAAAACACCTGGGTAGGACAGTCAAAGGATTGTCCTACAATGGTTTAACAAAAAATAATCAAGATCAGCAGAAACATTGCAAAATAAATTGAATAATTTACCATCTGTTCAATATACGAAACAACTCGGTGAACGTCGTACTTATTCTTATGGAGGGTGGAAGTTGATCCAATGAATGATGTTAAAGACAGGGCTGGTAGTAGGTTTCTTTTTGACGTAGAAGTACGTCTCTCTTCTCTATACAGGAGTGAAATTGGAATTTCAAAACCAAGAGCGTTACGTTGGCATGAAATATTTTAAACGTTTATAACTTTTCGCTGGCTTAACGAAATTTCTTGATTAGCATCTCAATCGAAAGCCAAAACATCAAAGCTTCATGTCGTTTACTTACTGAATCCCACATACCTGTCCAAATAGTTTAATAACTGTTTTAAAAGAGAACGTTGATTTCAAGCAAATCTATAAATAGGGGTGGCTAGAGAAAATTTGACGTCATTTGCTTTTCACTCTCCGATTGGCTCGCATCTCAGCAGGCGACAGATCGGCTTGTTCTGACCGGGCGTGCTTCTCAGGCACAGACATCAATAGCGAAGGACACCCCCGTTTGTCTTGCTTCGCTCAAATCAAACTGTCGAGCGAGCGAGAGAAGATGCCGTCCGAAGTTAAAGCCATCACCGCTGCCGCCGCCTAGAAGAAGAAGAGGAAGCAGTCCACAGGAGAAATTGCGGTCGAACTGTGAACACGGTCGGGCGAGTCATTCTCGCTTTGTGGTTCACCGCTTGTTTGCGTTCACCCAGCCATTGTCATCGCTGCCGCAAATTTCATCGGCCGAGGAGCTGTTGACCCGCGCTTCAAAATTTCGACTCGTGATGAAATCATCTTTGGTGGTCAAGAAGCAATCCCGTTAGGAGCAAATACCAGAAGCCCCCTGAGGTTTGCTGGTCCGAGCAGTGTTATTTATCCGTAACAACATCGAAGCTAACAAAGCCATCGGTTCTTTTCAGAGCCATCAAATTTGTGGAAAAGAGTTAAAAGAGAAATATTTCCGACTTTATTTATAACTTCTAGTATTCCTAAATCAATTTCACGGCCTCATACAAAATTTCATTTGTCGTGAATAATTTATGACTCAACCATTTGAGATTGTACTCGCGGACGCTGCTGCAGTGCCGTCGGGGTGAGTGCTCAACATTCCACAACGATTGCAAAATAGAGTGGCTTTTCCAACAGCGCCTTTTATGTTCCATATTGTATGGGAACACTTTGATTAGGAAAATTATCACATGTGACAAAATTGCGACATATTAAGAATGCTTTTGAAAATACATTTTCATTGAACAATTGTAATAATTTTGGCACCCATGGATCAGAAATTTACCGTCATAATTAAGAAAACTATTAATTATCAATAGCTCGTATTGAATATTTAGGGAATGCCAATCATTCCAACAATTCATGCCCAAGCAACACAGATGTTATAATAGAGTATTTTTAAACTATATATGACCAGATTTAGTTATATATTAGCAGATAATGCTCAATTATAACATGTGTGCTACTCGGGTGTTCGAACAATTTCTCACGTATTAGTATTCTCCACAATTTTCAAGTAATTCCAAGCCCAACACATTATTGACACATACCCATTTCCCAGACTGGTCGATCAGAAAGCGAAGAGCACAAAAGGGAGGAGCATCATCTGCTATTCCAAGGTTATAAAACATGCTGCCTTCGTTGGATACAGTTGCATTCCATTTCCGCTTTCGAGCTGGTAAGAGCTCCTCCGAACTTGCTTAGCAAGAAGTACCTCGCTGCTAGAAGCCTGCTGAGCTGTTAATCCAGAATCTGGTTTGTGAAATTGCTCAAGATTTCAAGATTGAGCTACGTTTCCAGATTTCAACTAAATCCCTTTGTACGCTACTCTGTTGCTGTTGTGTACCCATGAAATATTAAGCTTGTTTGTCGAATAAACAGAGAACTTATTCACATCTTCTTCTTTTTCTTCTTCTTGGCATTAACGTCCTCACTGGGACAGAGCCTGCTTCTCAGCTTAGTGTTCTTATGACACTTCCACAGTTATTAACTGAGAGCTTTCTTTGCCAAAGTTTCCATTTTTGCATTCGTATATCGTGTGGCAGGTACGATTATACTCTATGCCCAGGGAAGTCAAGAAAATTTCCATTACGAAAAGATCCTGGACCGACCCGGAATCGAACCCAGACACCTTCAGCATGGCTTTGCTTTGTAGCCGCGGACTCTAACCACTCGGCTAAGGAAGGCCCCAGCTTATTCGCATGCATTTGCAACTTTTTCGATTTTCCATACAAAATGACCAACTTTGGTAAGTTAGATCTCAGTTATTTATGGAAATATTTACGAATGAAACATTCACAGAACATCAGATGTAACTTGAATTTTAACATATATTTTTGAAAATTTTTCCAATCACAAGTTTATAAGTAATAACGGTTTGACTAAACTGTAATTTTCGACGAAAAATTCAAAACTTTTTATCTTAAAATCTGATAGCCTTACACAAAAACTGTCTTCAACAAACTTATTAATCTCGTCAAAATCTACAACTTTTCTGAAGATTCCATGAAGCTATTCCTTCAATATGTTTAGTTATGTCAATCATAAAAAATCGTCAAAAAATTCTCTTTAGTCAAACCGTTAATGCTTTTCAACGTGTGATTGGAAAAATCACTCAAAAACATATGTTTAAATTTAAGTTATGTCTGATATTCTGTTAAAATTTCATTCAAATCAGTCCATAAATAACTGAGATATAGTTTATCAAATTTGGTCATTTTGCATGAAAAATCAAAAGAGTTGCAGTTTTTATTTCTCAGCGAAGAATCACACCATCAACGAAAATAGCGCGAAAGCAATAACCAATCGCGTGCGAGTAGCGAACGAAGTGACGAAACAACCAAGCGAGAGCCCCACCACTCGCCATCGGTGAACGGAGCTCGAGCAAATAAAACCACTGGTTGTTCTGTTCCTCGCTCATTCACAAATCGAACGGCATAACGAACGGATCAAGCAGCGGAGCAGCAAAGAAGAGCGCGTGAAAGCCACAGCAGTGTGCGAGTAGCGAACGGAACCAGAAAGCGAAAGCAACAACTGAAAATCATTCAGTTTACGGATTAGTAGTCAGCGCCAACCGGCGACCTGTTGGAAAGTAACGTTAGCAAAATATACACCATCTGCCTCTCCTTACCATTCATATTCTTGTACTTGATGAATTCAATGAAATGGTTTGGTTTGGCGATGGAGCAAAGAGTTATTAAGAATGATTTTACTTAACAAAGAGTTGTTGATAAATATTCCAATCAATAAGAGTTGTTTTGAAAAAGTTCACTTTTATCAGAAATTTCTGCTTTACCAAAGAGTTGTTAATGAAATTCCTGCAGCAAAGGGTCGAGTTTCTCCCACGAATATTTCCAGCCAGGACCAGTCATGGAGGACAATCCATCCCGAGCATCACGGCCCCCGCTTCCAAAATTCTCGAGTACGGAAATTGGAAAATTAATACATAATGCTCATCTTGTACATCCCTTGCCAAGACATCAATTTCATATAGCCTATTTCTCAGATTAACGCGATAGACTAACATGTAGAAAAATTTCAGATCAATAGTTACTTATTACAATTGGTCAGGAAACAGTATATTGAACAGTATTTAAAATCTGTCGCAATTTTAATACATTTTCCAATTTAATACTCGAGAATTTAGGAAGTGTTCCCCCATTATATGATAAATCAACGATGCTGTTTGAAATACCATACAATTCTGAGTACATGAATTTGAGAATTTACCACTGCAGCGCCGTCGGACCGTAATAACATCATATATTACGGTCCGACGGCGCTGCAGTGGTAAATTCTCAAATTCATGTAATTATGTAGGGTAAATTATGTGAACCAAATTGTAGTATACCGCGATATTTAGATCATTATAGATAAATCAGTAAATATCATCCAATAAACCCTTTTATGAACGTATGTTGGCCCTGAAAAGGGCCGATTGAGCTTGGATGCTGTGACCACGAGTTTACCACGAGGCTAAATCTAGAAGCACGGATCGGTCAACCTAGAAATCTTGAGCGATTTCACAGACCAGATGCTGGATTGGCAGCTTGAAGAATGACAGCTCAGCAGATTTCTAGCAGCGAGGTTCTTCTCGCTGAACAAGTTCGGAGGAGCTCTTACCAGCTCGAAAGCGGAATTAGAATGAAACTGAATCCGACGAAGGAAGCATGTTTTTTAACCTCAGAATAGCAGACGATGCTCCTCCCTTTTGTGCTCTTCGCTTTCTGATCGACCAATCTGGGAAATGGGTTTGTGCCAATAATGTGTTGGGCTTAGAATTACTTGAAAATTGCGGAGAATGCTAATGCGTGAGAAATTGGTCGAACATGAATTGCTGGAAGGGTTGACATTAACTAAATATTCAATACGAGATATTGATAATCAATAGTTTTCTTTATTATGACGGTAAATTTCTGATCCATGGGTGCCAAAATTATTACAATTGTTCAATGAGAATGTCTTTTCAAAAGCATTCTTAATGTGTCGCAATTTTGTTACATGTGATAATTTTGCTAATCAAAGTGTTCCCACAAAATATGGAACATCAAAGACGCTGTTAGAAATGCCACTCTATTTTACAATTGTTGTGGAATGTTGAGCACTCACCCCGATGGCACTGCAGCAGCGTCTGCGATTACAGTCTCAAAATGTTGAGTCATAAATTATTCATGACAAATGAAATTTTGTATGAAGCTGTGAAATTGATTTAGGAATATAAGAAGTCATATATAAAGTCGGAAATATTTCTCTTTTAACTCTTTTCTACTAATTTGATGACCCTGAAAAGGGCCGATGGCTTTGTTAGCTTTGATGCTCTTACAGATAAATAACACTGCGGGATGTTATCAGTTGATTGCCATGGTCAAACGGGGAATCCTCAACTCAAATGTATAAATTTGAGCAAGTTATTTGCTTATACGACGAACCGAAAGTTTCGTGACGTGGATGGCGCACAACATTAACAGGTAGTGGATCACCGGGCTTAAGTCAAAATCTGATGATGGCGGCGATGACGATGGCTGGGTGAACGCAAACAAGCGGTGAACCACAAAGCGAGAATGACTCGCCCGACCGTGTTCACAGTTCGACCGCAATTTCTCCTGTGGACTGCTGCCTCTTCTTCTTCTAGGCGGCGGCAGCGTTGATGGCTTTAGCTTCGGACGGCATCTTCTCTCGCTCGCTCGACAGTTTGATTTGACAAGACAAACGGGGCGTCCTTCGCTATCGATGTCTGTGCCTGAGAAGCACGCCCGGTCAGAGCAAGACGATCTGTTGCCTGCTGAGATGCGATCGAAGCGGAGAATTGAAAGCAAATGACGTCAAATTTTCTCTAGCACCCCTATTTATAGATTTGCTTGAAATCAACGTTCTCTTTTAAAACAGTTATTAAACTATTTGAACAGTTATGTGGGATTCAGTAAGTAAACGACATGACCCTTTAATGCCTTGTCTTTCAATCGATGTGCCATTCAAGGAATTTCGTTAAACCAGCAAACAGTTATAAGAGTTCAAAATATTTCATGCCAACGTAAGGCTCTTGGTTTTGAAATTCCAATTTCACTCCTGTATAGAGAATTTTTATTTTACTTTCAAACTGTGCGGCATAATCAAATGCAAACGCATTTTGTTCCCGATGGTTAGTGCTTGTGCTTTAACTGTTCATAAGTCGCAAGGTGGAACTTTCCCCGAGGTCGTGTACGACTATGACAAAAGCCAGGATCAGCAATTGGTATATGTTGGTTTGTCGCGGGTTACTTCACTGCAAGGACTATTTTTGACAAACTCTACCAATTCTTCCCAGTTCCATCACGCACAAGGCAGCAATTCCAAGGGTTGACTTGAGGAATGAGCTGCAGCGCTTAGGCAATCATCGATTAGTGACGCTTTGAGACGTGAAATACTGGATTATAGCGGCCAATCCTGCATATTGATGAGTATCAATGTACAGAGCCTAAATGCTCATGCAATGGATATTGCTACAGACCAAAGCACTGGACCGATTCAATCGATTTTCACGATCGAAGCCCCCGAGCTATCAAACATCTAATCTACTGGAGGAGTTTGGCGAACTACAACTGGAGCCAGAAACCGATCACCCAACCAAGCAACACAAGGAAGCAACGACCAAACAAACAAATTCCATCATCTGGCATTATTCCTGGAACACCATACACTGGTTCTCGAAACCACAGAACGACAAATAAGAACCAGGACTACCAAAATGAGTCCAAAAAGAGTTAACTTCTGAAAACTTCATCCGATCAATAACAACAAAAACTAGTACACTTACAAATTCATACACATGACAAATCAAATTATTAATCATCGTAGTTCTACGTCAACCCCGCGGTAATGTAATAGACATTACCCACCCCAATTTTTTTCTCTTCTAGAAACCCTTCTACGATTGATTTGATCGTAACCGACTCTAGTCATCTTTGTAGCCAATTATTTACATGCTTGATGTTTACTTTTCTTACAAACAAAACTTGATATTGACAATGCTCTTGAAACTTTAACAAATTCCATTGTTGGGGCCAGGAGCATTGCAATTCCAAAATGTGAAGTAAAATTTGAATCCGTGATTATAGACGTCTTAAAAACTTGAGGAGAAGGCAATTTCAACGCACTCGCGATCCTGCTATGAAAATTATATGGCAGGATTTGCAGAAAGAAATCAAGAAACGTTTTTCACAATTAAGAAACAAAAATTTTGAAAATAAAATTTCTCCATTGGACTCTGGCTTGAAAGAGGAAAACAAATTATTACTAACTAATTGCAAAATACGCTAAAAAACTTGCTATGCAGTTTGAAAGTGCGCACAATTTTTGTTCAGGACTCACTAGTCCGATAGAAAATCGTGTTACTCAGGACTTCAAAAACATTCTCAATCAAGAGAACGTTTTCGAAAATTCATGGGAGACTGATTTGGAAGAAGTGAGAACTATTAGTAAAAAAATCAAAAATATGAAAGCTCCTGGCGATGATGGAATTTTCTACATCCTCATCAAGAAACTTCCAGAAAGTAGCTTATCATTCTTAGTTGATATATTTAACAAATGATTTCAATTAGCATATTTTCCTGACAAATGGAAAAATGCTAAGGTTGTTCCAATTTTAAAACCAGACAAAAATCCTGCAGAAGCTTCTAGCTATCGTCCAATCAGTTTGCTTTCCTCCATCAGTAAACTTTTTGAAAAGGTTATTTTGAACAGAATGATGGCCCACATCAACGAAAATTCAATTTTTGCCCATGAACAGTTCGGATTCCGCCATGGACATTTGACCACTCATCAACTTTTACGTGTAACAAATTTGATCCGTTCCAACTAATCTGAAGGCTATTCTACTGGTCTTGCTCTTCTAGACATATAAAAAGCATTCGACAGTGTTTGGCATGAAGGCTTGATTGTAATATTAAAAAACTTGATCAATGCTACTCCGGATTACGGTACTACGTTACTTACACTCCACTGCCAAGTGCAATTGTAAGTCAACAATGACGATAACATTGACTTGGCTCAGCGTGCCGCAGCTTGAGTAAGGTCCTACCCCTTCAGACGACTCCGAGGGTGCTCTCTAATGAGTTGGAAATGGAATGCATTAATTTTAATGTGGATACATTCAAAGGAAAAAGTGGGTCAAACACAACTGGCTCTGATAAAACCAGAATATGGTAGCGTGCAGCGGCCTGGAGGCTTGGGGGCGCACCTAAATAAACGCACTACACGCGCGGTCAAGAACGTTTCCTCCATGACTCCGATTGTACAGCATATGTATAGCTTGAGGAACAAGCTGGATCTCCTCCGTTCCTGCTGAGTGACTGTCATATGCCGTCTGTCTATATTTGTTCTCCAAAATTGTTGGAAATTAAATGATTGTTCCTTGAGGCGCTTAACAAGAATTTATTTGGACGTTTGCCTGTATATCAGAGTTGGCTGAAGCAGCAGCCGAATTTAAAAGTTGAGATATTGTTTTGAAACAAGAATGCGGAATAACTGATCATATGGAGCTAAACTAAAGCTGATTTCCGGAAAATGGCATTTAATTCATACAACTTGTATCAAATAACATTTTGGCTATTAAATTATGAAGCATAATGAATTCTACATCCATAATAAATTATCATGAATTTTAAAGAGTGAAGTAAAAATTCAATAACAAATTAGCATGAACTTAAGTTTTTACTTTCCTGATTATAATCAACCCTTTCTAATATTTATGGAGGGATTATTAGAGTACGTTTAAGAAAAACTCTAACTGCACTTACTTTTGAACACTTTAGCAAAATAAAAAAAAAAAACATTAGAAATCATTAGTAAGGCGAACATGTAGTTTTAAACTCTAAAATGTTGCTTATCTTGACAGATAGGCGTATTTCGTCGACGACTAACAGACTTCTTCAGTGTCGAGCACTCGGCAAACTCAAATCGAATTCAATGCGTGATTCTCTAAATACATAATGATCTCAAAGAATTCCACTATTGATCTTTACGATTCTTCATAAGAAAATCATATGAAATTATATCCATTCATAGTATGACCGCTGTTGGCGCATAACTGATAGTTGGTAACCCTAGAGAGATGCGATCGTTCTTTTATCTTAAATAATGCAAAAGAAAGTAAAAGTAAACTATCAGATAAGAATTTTCGCTCTAATCTATTGAATCTATCAAGTTTAAAACCAGTTAAGTAAGCGTCTAACGGCACTGATAATTGTGAGTTATTATAATTGTTTTCTAAAATAAAATATGTATCTACCCGAGCATAATAAAATAACTACTGAATACCAAATTAATTTCCAATACATTCAACATTAACGAGGTATGAGATCTGCATAAGAGGTAAAATACCTCAAATAATACCTTCTGCATGTTCTACAAATATCAAGAAGATAATTAGATCAGGTATTGTAATACTTAAATAATACATGATGGATTTTCATATAAAAGTGAAATTTTCCAATAGTAGCTCAATACATCCAGCAGTACTCAATAGCTATCAAATACAAAAATGAAGATTTTTTAATTGTTTTAAACATTTTATCCAATACCATTATAATACCAAAAATAGATATTGACAACTGAACAATATCTAATTACGGTATGATACTAGAATATGGTATACATAAGTTATTGACGGATTCCATGTCAAATCGGTCAGTCACAGAACTCGAACATCTTCGATTTGGATTAAATTTTGCACATGTTTTTGGTATAGTAGAATAAGTGTTTTCCATAGAAAAATTGATCATTTTGACTCAAGTGTAACTTTTGAAGATGGCCTATAATTTTCTGCATGCAGCTTATTTGAAAAATTCTAATTCCGAAACTGTTGATTTAAGAGAAAAATGTTCTATGAAGAAGTTGTAGTGAACCGTTTGGACTATAAGAAAAAAAATATACACTGAAAAAATGTTTTATTTATTTTCATATAAAAATAAAAAAATAAATAAATTTTAAATTACACAAAAAACCCATTTTTAATATTTTTTTTTTAAATTTTCACCATATAATCTTGATAGTAAAAAGATGTTTAGGACAAAGTTTCATGATGGAGAAATTTTAAATAAAAAAGTTTTTCTAAGAACAACTTTTGGTCGATTTTTCAAATTTTGATTTTTTGTCAAAATAAATACGTTCTGATGATACAGTAAGCATCTTGAAATGATTCCAAGCCATAATGATTACATGGATAATTATTCTAGAAGTAGCCTTTTTCGAATTATATCGAGTTTAATGCCTAAAAATTGTGTAACTATTAAAATAAGCCATTTTGTTAAATTATTCGCGTTTCTCCATTAATAATAATACGTTTTCGAGAGTAAAGACCATACTTCTTTCCACTTACTTATTTTCCTTGATGGAGATTCACGAATAACTAATGGAAATGGCCTATTTCAATATTTGAATAATATTTTTTGCATTAAACTCGATATAATTCAAAAATGGCTACTTCTAGAGAAATTATTCATAAAATCATTATGGCTTAGAATCAGAACGTATTTATTTTGACGAAAAATCAAAATTTTGAAAATCGTCCAAAAGTGATTCTTAGAAAAACTTTTTTATTAAAAATTTCTCCATCATGAAACTTTGTCTCAAACATCTGTTTACTATCAAGATTCTATGGTGAAAATTTGCAAAATATTAAAAATGGGGTTTTTGTGTAATTTAAAATTTAAGTTTTATTTTTGAATTTTTCATGAAAATAAATAAAATATTTTTTCACTGTGTATTTTTTTCTTATAGTCCAAACGGTTCACTACAACTTCTTCATAGAACATTTTTCTCTTAAATAAACAGTTTCGGAGTTAGAATTTTTCAAATAAGTTGCATGCAAAAATTTATAGGCCATTTTCAAAAGTTACACTTGAGTCAAAATGATCAATTTTTCTATGGAAAACACATATTCTACCATACCAAAAACATGTGCAAAATTTAATCCAAATCGAAGACTATCGAGCACGATTTTTATTTTTTTCGACTCATTCTGGATGGAATCCGTCTTCCCTTTGTTACAGGATTCTTTTCTGATTTGGATATCTATTTTGTTACTGATTTATAATGAAACTCGTGAATTTTTCCTATTAGGGGAACTGTGGGTAAAATGAACAGGGGGGGGGGGGGGGTAAAATGAACAGGTTTGTGTTTTACGGTAATTATGCTTTAAATCTATGCAAAACATTGCACCATCCTTAATCCTCAGACTAAAGAACTATTTCGACAACTCTATCGCGTCAAAAGGTGGAAAAGTAAACAAAAACAAAATACGCCTCTCCGTTTTTTCACATGATGTAATTTTTCACTCCTGGAATTTAAGGTTTTTATGACTTAAATCACCAAAAATCTATTGAACTGCGTAGCACATCATATCTTTAAAGTATTTATGATAAGCAGACGGAAATTGAAAGTATTTTTATCTTCTAAATTCTTAGTACAAATGATTTAAAATGTTGATTCTTTGGGGGTAAAATGAACCACTCGAGATGGGGGTAATATGAACACCATGGCAGGGCGAATACTACCGGTTTCTATTTCAGATTCCGCGAGTTTTCCGGAGAAAATACAAAGACATACATGGACAACCATCCAAATGGTCGAGGCTAAACGTTCCATTGATTCTGGTATGTATGTGTGATATGCATTGATCATGTACCAGATACCGAGAATCATGCCGCAATCCGTTCAATTTGAATGATGTTCATTTTACCCCCAACATGTGTTCGTTTTACCCCCAGTATATGTTAATATTACCCCCATTATATGTTCATTTTACCCCCAAGTATGTGTTCATATTACCCCCGTTACATGTTCATTTTACCCACATGTTTGTAACATTGACTCTGTGGAAAGAAATTTTCAAAATTATAATTATTTTGAAAAAATTCTATTTCCATCACAATATTTCAACTTGTTACGTTGCATAAAGATCCTTCTTCAATTCCGAGCAATTGAAAAGAATCTGACAGCTTCATAAGCAAGAAAACGCGAAAATTGCTTAAGGTGTTCATTTTACCCCCAGTTCCCCTACATTTATTCGTTTGGTTTGAATAATTACCAAAATTTTGAACGATAATATATTTAGTTATGATTGGATGAAATATAAATTCAATTTCATGTATCGTTGACAACGGTTATCAAAAATTAAATCTGCATTCTTTGAAGTACATAAAAGTTCATAATCGCATACCAGGCCCATGTTTGCTAGATTTTCTGTTCACATGGGACAATTATACAGTTTTGGGCTGAATACCCGAGAATATATTCTCATGTTAACCTCATTTCGAATGAAATAGCGGAAGCTGTCCATCAATCAGTCAGAACATTATGAATTTCTGTTATATTCTCACACCCAAAAGCAGAAAAAAAAATTATAGTAGATCCTACAAAAACAACTTAAGCTTTCCAGTGAAGTATATTGCCAGGAATTTCGTAAAAAAGGTTCAGAAATCCTACGGTACATTCCTGTTTTTTAGATAGAAATTAAGTATATTTTCAAATTCAGTTTAAGCTGAAATTATCCCACAAATTTCTTAAGAAGTTCATCCAAAGCTTTTTTGTATGTGTTACTCTAGAAATCAGAATGTAATAGGATACGGTTAAGGAGTGGTTCGTAAAGTAATTTGTAAAGAAGTCCCTAAAAAAATAATAAGGTATTTCTGGAAGGTCAAAAGCCCAACAATGGAAAGTAGATTTCTATTTATTTATGGCGGAATCCCGGGATGAACATCAGGAAAAAATGGAGTAATTTATAAGATCTGAAAGAATTGAATTTCGGTTGACTTTTTTTGAAAAGCTAAAGAATTGATTGCAAAATCATTTAGTAAATTTAGTAAATAAATAGGAATGTTTAAATGTTTTACAATTTTCTTAGGTAGGTATTTTTGAAAAAAAATTTATTATCTTCGTGAAAGTTTTGAATAAATGCGAGGAGTAACATCAAATTTATTTTTAGGTATACTAAAAACACTTAAATAAATTTCTGGGAAAAAATAAAGATAAATCTGTAGAGAGCTTCTCTGAAAAATTGCGTAGAATATTTTCCCAAATAAATCCTTCTGATTGGTGGAATTTTTAAAAATATTTTTCTTAGCTATTAGAGCTATTTTATGAATTATTTGGTGAGATCAGAGAGCGAAACTTCAAGAAAAATCTGTTGAGTCATAACTACTAATCCGAGGAATGATTTCACAGCGTAACAAAAATGACATTTTTGCGTGTCTTAAGAACCAAATGATGTATCTCTTGTAGATTTGGGGTCGCTGTATCTGATGCCTTTCTCAGAAATGTCCCTGCACTTTTTAGCTACAAGTCGTCAAAGTTGTATAAAACACTGGTTTAAGTGATGTTTCCATGAAATTTGATCAATCAAACTTTTTTGTGGTCCAATCCAGCAAGCATGCAAAATAGGACTTCAACTTTCATTTCAGATATAATTTGGTTGAAATTTAAGAATGTATATTTTCCGTAGTGAAAATTGAAAACTAGATGTGCAGCGATATGAAACAAAATCATAAGCAAATAAAATCTACACAAATCTATGCAAACTACTAAATTTGTGGAAATCGTGTTTATTGCGACCAACACTTTAGTTAAACAAAAATTTGTTATGCCCCCTCCAGAAAAAAAATCCTAGCTACGCCAATGCTCAAGGCTTAGGAAGGTTTTAGTTTGTCTAAACTGTTATTTGTTTATGATTCGCAAAATTTCATGCATTTCCAAATGATTTTATATGCGTAAAATAGCAAAGTTTCCTAAACTATGTTTTTGTGTTAGTGGAAGATAGTCCCAAACTATCAGTTTCAAACATACATTTACATAAAACTGACACATACGAATTCCATGTCTATGTGTCAGTCATAGAACTCGACCATCTTTGGTTTGCAATTAAGTTGAAACATTCTAGCTCCGAAACTGATGTTTGTTTTTGAAACAAACGACCACCGCTTTAACGAGTGATCAATTTCACCCTCAACATAAGAGCAACATTTAATACAAGCGTAAAAACTGTTTGAAATGATCATTTTTACTAGAAGTAACGTTAACAAAATACTAACAATTTTGCTACATACTTCCATCTGGTCGGGAAGATAAGAAATGGTCCCTTTTTGAAATCCAATCTTTTCCTTTTCTTTTTCCTCTTTTCAGCCAGCGTGCACAGCCTAGCCACGCCAATCGGTTCGTTCGCTTCCGGTCCCATCATGGACCGCTGGGGTCGCAAACCGGCTCTGATGCTTGCGATCGTTCCGCTCTTCTTTGGATGGGTCTTCCTGGCGACTGCGTCATCGCACTTCCTCATACTGGTTGGACGAGTTGTTGCCGGTATAGCCGTTGGATTGATTGCCGCCCCCGCACAGGTATGCAAAAAAAAAAACGGTATCGATCGAACATCCACGCGTTCAAGAGGGGACTTTCCGATGGATTTCCATAACAAACAACCGGTAACTCTCTTGGCGACATAATCCTGTTTGCTTTCTGCCTTGCCATTGACTTCATCGCCGCGGCGTAGAGGCGTTCAAAAGAGCCAACGAACGACCTTGCCGGACAGTTATCCGATCTACTGGAAGACGACTATCCACACAGGCAGAGCTCTCTGTATGAGAACGGGCATCTGCTCACGTTCGCCAATTTTCAAGATCAAAAAGCTGCTACTTTCCATAATTTATTCGCTGCATCTTCCTGAGCTAGGGTTGATCGTTTTTTCTGGCTTGAGGAGGGAAACTAAACGATATCGGCGATGTCTCTATATATTGCGAACGTGGGACGATTCGCTAAAAAACGTTAACATAAAGACTTCTTCTTCTTTTCTGACATTACAACCCTGCTTTTCAGCTTAATGTTCTTATGAGCACTTCCACAATTCTTAACTGAGAGCTTTTTTTGACAATTGACCATGTTTGCATTCGTATATTGTGTAGCAGGCACGAAGATAATCTATGCCCTAGAAAATCAAGAAAATTTCGAAAATATTCTCGACCGGTTGGATTCGAACCTACGACCCTCCGCTTACGTTCGATGTGCGTCTACCACTGCTGCTGTCTAGATCCTTTTAGTATAAGGACGTTTCGTCTATTTAAATGGACGTTTGTCATTAAGGCAGCACCGTTTAGTCACGTTTAGTCAACGTCCCGCGACAAACCCTACATCAGATGCTTCATATTTCGGCACAACGCGCGCGTAGTGAGGTGTTCAAATCATGTTGCTGCAAGAGCGACGGCCCTCTTAGAGCGTTCAAATACTAGGGGTATTCACTTAACAGCGTAACCCGCTGCGTAAGTTATGCTAAATGGTCTAATGCACGTGTTCACTATCTGACGTTTGAGTGGTGCCGTGTTATTTACGTGACCATGGTAACGAATGAATTCGGCACCGCTTGAACGTCAATTTAGTAAACTTGTGCATTGGTTCATTGATTATCCTAAATATTTCAACTGGCAATGAAACGTTTCGGAACGTTCAGTCAATCTAAGAATGCTTTGGTGATTTGACAATTGGAAAAATGAAATAAACAACCACATCCCAATTTTGTTTTCTCAAAACCAACTTCTACCATCAGCAATAGACAAATTAAGTTGAAAATACTCCATGCTGGACATTTTGCAACATGCACATATCAACCGTGAATTCTTAAGCGGAGCAATGTTTATCTATGTATGAAACCTCAAGATTTGTTTCTAGAAAATTTTGCGTTAAGGATAAAAAACTGCTCTGTGCACCAAGCCTACAAAATAAACGAGATAAGAGAAAATGAACCGGATAGTTGTTTGAGATTCAAAGTGGGTGAATATATGTGGTGGACTTTTATTTCAAATAAATTGAGTGATCGACGTCTAGGTTATAATAGATTGACTGCCAGGATCCAAGATTGGTTTCTGGTCCACCTTGAAATGTTGGGCTATCTTCTTGCCATAGATTTCAAGAATTAAGTCCTGCTGCTGAAGCCTGCAAGGAAGCGGAAGTACTTAGATGGAATTGCTGGAAATTATTACTTTACTTTATTATTCAGTTTTCAAAATACTTGGATGGACCAAGCAATTGCACTAGTTTGAATCTGTTTGAATAATTTACCTGCATAACTAATACAAATACGTAACTTTGTGTGACAAATACATCAAATTGAACAACAAATTCCAGTTCAAATGACAATGAATAACTGACGTTAATAACGGATGACTAGATAAACAACCTCTCATTTCAACCAGCGGAAGAATATTTCATTTGAAATATTTCATTGCTACAGTTACGCAGATTATCAATTTACGCGACTTTAAGTGAATACCCCTACTGTGTTGTTTGTCGCTAGAGACGATTTTTTTCGATTCTTGGTCGACGACTAAAAAGCTTTTCTCATATTTCGTTTTCAATGTTCACCCAAATTCATAAAATAAAACAAAAGTAAAGTGATGGAACTTTGCGAAACGCCCAGAAATAATTTGACATCCTGTGTAAATCAGGTGCATCTTCAACGCCCTGTTTGATATTAATCGAAATTGTCAAGCTGTATTAACTCCCTGGAGTAATTTGACCTTGTTTCATGTAGATCAGCTGTATCTTGGCGTCCTGAAGGACATACATTGAAAAATCGAGCTCTATCAAAAACTGAAGTAATTTGACTTTATCGTATGTAGATCAGGCAGGTCCGACACACTCGGGCATAGATTGGGTATCACTTCTAGTACTGCATTTGGTCCCCCGGTAGTGCAAAAGGTACCCAAGTTTGACAGATCGCAGTACACTTTTCACGGCATTCTAGATTACCTTATGAGCCATAAAATTTTGAGCAACTGCAAGGGACATGGAGGTCTTTAATTTGTCTTTGGATCAGGTGCATCTTAAGCCTCGTAGAACATCGGTAGAAATTGTCAAGATGTATCCAGTACCGTAGCGTGCGGTAGGCCAGGTTGGCACCCGCCAAGGGCGCCAGACTTTGGAGGGCGCCAAAATGCGTCACGCATATGGTAAATTTTGAAAGAGATTTATAAAATAAGGACGCCTCTTTAAGGACTGTTCATTTAAGAAAGTGGACACGTGTTTTTTACAATAAACTGTTTATTTTCGAACAAATTCATGAGTTTACCTAAAATACATGGAAATCAACGTAATTTCGATCAAATTCACATAAATTTGAACATTTATTGAGCATTGCTGGAGAATGCTCTTACTTTTCTTTTGATACCTCCCATAAAATTCTGCACAATTTTTTTCGGGACTTTTCGAACTGCTTTTTGAACTGCTGACCACATTTTCTTGAAAAAATCGATGGAGCTTGCTTCTCTTCCAACCTTCTTAAGATGCCGTTTGATTATTGCCCAATATGTTTCAATGAGGCGTAGTTCTGAGCAATTTGATGGATTCGATCATTTTTCTACAAATTCGACTTATTCCTTCTTGAGCATCTCCAAAGTAGCTGAAGCATAGTGAGCCGATGCTAGGTCTGGCAAAAACAATGGAGGCATGGTATGCTTTCAGTAAATGGGCAGAAGCCATTTTTTAATGCATTCAGTTCTGTAATTTTCGCCGTTGATTGAACCCGTCGTGAAATATGTAGTACTTTCATACCGCAGGAGCAAATTGCTTGCCATACCAAATCATTTTTCCCAAATTTTTCTGTTGGGATGTATCGTACGTCGTCAGGAATATCTGTTTTGGCCACAGCGTTGAAAAAATTCAATTTGGACACTTCGCGATTTAATCTAAATCTCGGAACGGCAGTTTTTCTGTACACCATTTGTGCAGAAAAAAATGGAGAGTCGCCATGTCAATTCGACCCATCGTTTAGAATTTATAATTTTTTTATGTCAACTTTTGTCTGCTGTCAAAATAAACACTTGAGATCACACTGAAACAAAATTTTATTTGTTTTTATGGAATTTTTACACCAAAATGCTTATATTTAGGTGTCCACTTTCTTAAATGAACAGTCCTTAGTCACAATTTCAAAATAAATTCCGCATCGTAATAATGGAAAATTTAAACATTTCTTCAATCGCTTAATTTAGATTCTGGATGATCCCCATAGATTAATTTCAAAATTTAACATTTCAGTTTGTATAAATTAATTAACTTATTACGCGTGGTAAAGATGGATAAATTATCGGTGAAATCATAAAAAAATTCATGTGCTCGGCTGGGATTCGAACCCAGGACTCTTGTATGCTAGACTTGTATGCTAGAGCGCTTCATCAACTAAACTACCGAGCCACTTGGTGACCCAATAACTCAGTTGGTTACAAGTTTAGAATTCCAATCCCCACAGACCACACAGACCTTTTTCATAACCCACATCCATCCATCTCATATTTACTACAGACGCGCGCAGAGCGAGTGCGATTTGTTTGAGTTTGTATAGATACTTGCTAAATCTATAAGTGATCTGTCTTGTATTTTTATACTCCTTAAAACTGGTTATGCTTAAACCAGTTTTAACGGCTTTAAAAATAAAGTTTGTGGTATTCAATTCGAGGTTCATACTGAGAAGAAATAAAGAAATAGCGTGAGCGTGAGCGAAAGTTAGGGCCCTATTTTATAAGTCAAGTCGATCAAAAAATAGACGTATTAGAAATTAGACCGCTATGGACCGATGCACGAATTCACTAATTTGACGTTTAAGCGGTGCCGAATTCACTGGTTTCCATGGTCACATAAATAACACGGCACCGCTTAAACGTCAGATAATGAACTCGTGCATAGGTCCATTGTCGCTGCTTATCTTGTGACCAACATCTAGTATGCGCTCTTTGGAGGTGGTACTCAAAGTGTCAAATTTTCTTCAACTTATCCATAGCAACCTGCTTTCGAAATCAAAATATTGATTCTTTCACATTTCTACCCTTCGCCCGAGCGTGTTTGATGGAAAAGTCATTCGTGTGATTTCTCATACATTTTCGTCTGGATTTGTCGTTTGCACTGGGTGATTTTTTTTTAAGTGAGGTAACCAAAAACACATTGCTGAGCTGCTGCCTGATTACATTCAATGAAGACCTCTCAAGGGATGATGGATTTGAAGTATCCAAATCGTAATTAAACTATGTAAAGATATGCTCCCCCGGCACACTTCAACTTGCAGCATCATGAGCGTTAAAGCAAAAATTCCAGTACTATATGACGGGAGGGGAAACCAAAGATGCAGTATCGCCACAAAATTAAACTTGTATAAGCAATTTGTCCAACTGCATGATACCATCGTTGTTTCATTAAGTTAAAACAATAGAAATATTAGTAGTAGAACGCTAGTGGCGTTGTTGTCACAAAACTGATTTTTATCATTATTACCTTAAATTGTGTTTTTTCATAGTTTGTCCAATACTAAGTCGTTGTTTTGGTTTTTAAAATTAATCTGACACTTTGAGGCCCGGTACTCAATCTGCCAATTCGTGGCAAACTGGATGTTGGTAACACGAACAGCAGCGACATTAGCATTCTTAGGTTAATGCTTCTACTGTTAAAACACACAATTCCTGTTTCGAGCCCTGTTAAGTTGCGAAAGTATTGCTTGCACTTGTGGTCACATAAAAGCTTATACATATTCTAGATTACTACCAATTGAGTTTATATAACTGCAACTCTCATTATGTGGGTTTTTCTTCCTAAGCTGTCCCAGAGATTAGACTCGTCACTTCTTTTTCAACATCAGAATATTAGAAAAAAAAAACACAACAAACTGTCTGACACTTTGAGTACCGGTGGACCGCGCCAATAAAAAATCAAGGCTACTGTGGTTGGTCCATCTACATCACAGCCATTGTATGGAGCAAACAGCGCCTCTAGCGTTCTAATTCTAATATTTCTATTATCAAAAACGACTCGACTGGAGTCACTGTCGACCAAAAACTTTGCTCGACTCGGCTCTGTCACTCGAGTTTATCGACAGTTTTCACTCTATGTGACTGGATTACTATGGGAGTCGACGAATGACATCTGAAATATGCATGCTTATTTTGATCGACGATGACTATACACTGAGGGAAGCAAACGTAAGACTGTCATAAGATTTGCTTATGGAATTACGACACAAGAAAAATCTTTGAAATTCATAAGACCATCGTATGGATTTCGGCAGATGTTGTTTCCATAATACACCTCGAAGGAATTTCGTAAGATGATCTTATGAACCAGCATTGACTTGATAACAAAATCCATAGATAGTCTTATGAATTACGTTCTGATCCATTCTTGGTTCCATAAGACTGTCTTGTGTAATTTGAGCTTTAGATTATAAATTTCAATGAATGAATAATACTAATCCGCGTTGAAAAATAGGTTAACCAACTTGGGAAAATCAAATTATCATCCATTTTGTCGTGTCGCAATTCGATTAAAGCACTTTACTGTAAGCATTAGAATCGATTTGCGATACTACAAAATGGATGAAAATTCGATTTTCTCTAGTTGGCTAACCTATTTTGAACACGAAGAAGTATATTATAGCAGCGAAACATTAATGAGAAAAGTTGTGAAGAACGCCTGAATTGGTGCAGGTTTACGTTAGGGGCGGATTAATGGATGAGGGGGGTTTGTGATTTCTTACGCGTCATACAAATTGTTTTGAATTTTCAGTCAAAAATCTTATTCTTTGGATCCAATTCCTTAATCTGATCGAAAGCGAAATTGATGATAAATAGAAAATATTTACCCTTTGATGCATTAGAAACGGAGTCAGCCAGCGACAAATCAGCAAACACGTCCATTTCGGAAGCCATATTGAATTTCTGATAGTGAAATGGCTGTACCGAGAAAATTTGCCTCACGTGGTTCTTCACAATGATGAACAATGGGGTTCATAAGCGTTCTTATGACATTGACAATTGATTGTTATGAAAAAATTACACTTGTCTTATGAATCTCAATCTCGTCGAATGAAATACGCAAGTGTCTTATGAACCAACAAAAAAATAATAAAAAACGCGTTCATTAGTGTGATCTTATGAAAATCATGCGAGATTTTTGCCTCAGTGTAGACGAGTCACATGAATCTGCTCGATTTACAAAATAGACCTCTTATTGTGTAATAGATATTTGTTACAAACACAATCTCATTGAACCACAACTGTGCACAGGTTGAATCCTCAGAAAATTCAAAAAGAAATTGAGAGAATCTTTCACAGGGTTCTCCGAGTACGGTACATAATGATCACAACAAATCCTGGACTGCAATTGGGTCCTAAAATGTTGAATGAAATCTTGTTTTTATTTAATGACACGAAAGAACATGTTACTGCAACTATTTTAGCAATTTTTCCCGCTCAAATGACGGCTATATCATATTTAAACTTTATTTTAAAAATTGGGGCCATAAATGAACCTTGACACTTTTGATTATGTTTGACGTTCGCTCAATCGACAAAAACACCACAGAGCTTTTAGTTTTAACACTGGGGTTGTTCCTATCTGACATTTCGGAAGGGACACGGAAAGCAAAATACAGCCAAAATTTAAGTTTAAGCCAAGGAGTGTGACAAAATCTAAAAAAAAAATTTTTGGACTCAAACAAAAGAAAAACATTGAAAAATTGAGTAAACATGTGTTTTTGGCCTAAACTTAAGCGTTTGGCACTAAAATTGGTACAGGCCTTTAGGACCCTATTAAGAACCATGCGGATTGGAACCGAACATTTTAATACATGTGTCAATCATTGGCGTAGCTAGGATTTTTTTCTGGAGGGGGGCTAGGGGGGCCTAGCAAATTCTTGGCTTACCGAAGTAATATTTGGAGATTGTTGATAATTTTCGGTGATTACTACACACTGAAACACGATTATAACGTTTCGGCTTACTGGTTTTCAGCCACCATCAGATCTACAATGTATTTAAAAAAATTACCGAAGTTATGTCGCTCGCAATAATCATGATTTTCTCAAATCTCGTAGTTTGCACAAATTTGCGTTGATTTTATCTGTTTGTGATTTTGTCTCATATCTCTGCATATCAGTGATACTTGTAAATTTCAAATTTCATTACGGAAAATATTCATTCTTTGTCTAATCCAGTAAAAAATCCTTCAAAAATTCTTTCAAAGAACTCACAAGGAAAATCCCTTTGTAATTCTTACACGAACTTTTCAGATATCGGGGGTCTCTTCATAAATTATTTTCGTACTTTTCCAGTACATTCTCCAATAACGCCTTTACCAGTTTCCACTGAGTTCCTGCTGGGACTCCAACGGAAAACCATTCACGGGATTAGTAGTTATTATTTAAGAGATTTTTGCTTGGATTTTACCTAGGTTTTCTAATCTATCTATAAAAATTTTCGAAGAATCTGTATCAAATTCCTCAAAATAATCTCTTGAAGAATTCCGAAGTTTGAACGTACTTGTTATACATAAATTAATTGTTAAATGAAAATATCATCCTGTTGTACATTGATAATTTGTTGAAGATTTACTTAAATTACTGAGGATTTCTCCAAGAAATAGTACAATAAATATTACCAAAATTGTCTTCTAGATCACCAAAAATGGAAGCTTTACACAAATTCTTCAGAGTGCACTAACAGTTTTTCCAAATTTGCCTTCGAGATTCTTCCTAAGGTTTCTCTTCAGATTATTTCAACAAATCTTTCAAAAAATCTCTGAGAAATTTTTAAACGATTGCTTGAAAAATTCACAGCGAGCATTCAAGACTTCCCGCAAATAAAAAAAACATTGGTTGATTGTTTCGAGACTCATCCATAATATTCCACAAGGTTTTCATAAATAATTAAACAAGATTCAATTCTTAGTGATTTTTCAGAAAAGTTTTTCACAAACCTATCTACATTTTATCACATAAAATCCTCTAAGTGCTTCTTTAGATTTATCTAAAAATCAATTTGATATTGATCCCCGAAGTCCTTCGAAATTCTGTCTCGAATACAATATTTTAAAATTTCTTCAAAAACGCCTACCTATTATTTTTTTAATTCAGTCATTCTAAAGTTTTTAGCGCAATACGTTAGGCTATTTTTTCATAAACTCCGTGAAAATATTTAATAATCTCCAAAAAAAATTGTTCAGAGATTTCTTTGGAAAATTATATTATTGTTTCCTCTGGGATGTCGTCCTAGCATCATTCCAAAAATATCACCATTGATCATCCCAAAAATTTTCCGAAGATTTTCTACTTTAAACAGCATTATCGATCCTTCTGGAGATTTTTTAAAAGGTTTTTTCCCAACAAATTTACAAAAGAATTTTACAAACCAATTTTGAGCTTCTCAAAATAATTCTCCAGAAATTTCATCTGGTATTCTTTCAGGTTCTAAAAACTACTCAATATTTTTTTCCGAAAGGATTATTCTATAAAGAATATCTAGGAATCTATATAATTCTGCATATTTGACTCAAAAACTACTCCAGAAACACCTCAATATTTTCAAGGCACATCTTAACAAATTACTCTACGAATCACTTCATTGATATTATTCAAGTTCAAATTGAATTTGGAAAAAATACTTACTCTTGGTAGTGTCATTCTCAAAACACACCAAGCCGTTCCCATAGGGAACGTTAGCCACAAAGAAGGGCGTTTCAAATAATATTGCTGTGTGCGTTTGAAATGCAAATATCAAATGCGGGAACACCAAATGCGGTAATATTTTCCACAAGTAATGCGATGTCAAAGATGGATTTTTCTTGCTAGGGCGGCGGCGATTTAAGTAATCGTTGTCCTTTGATTGTTTTGTGTTACCGCATTTGGAGGACGTTTAGACAAGATATGCATCTCAAATGCAAACAGCAATACTGTTTCATATGGTTTGCCCTCTTCAACATCTAATCCAATTTCTCTCGCCGTTCCCTTACGGTACCTATCCATCTAGTATTCATTGCTTTCTTCTCCATGCTCCCTCTTACTTCGAGCAAAATAGACCGATATGCCGGTAAACAAATTCAATAATACTTAAGTATTTCCAAGAAATTCAAATGTTCACCGTAGAATTTTTGAACTTTTTACGAAATTTCTGACGATGTACCTCGCAGAATAAGCTCTGGTGTTTTTTTGTAAGAATACCTACAAAAAATCTTGTTTATTTTCATCGTCGTTTGTAATGAACAAAGATTTATGTTAAAACGGAGGGAATATATATTTTGGAGGGAATATTTTTAACTAGTGTGGTAGAACTGTAGAAGTTTAACGTGAAAATATTGGCGGTATTTTTCACGAACATTGCGAAAGATGTCTTATGGTAAAATTGATAATTTAAAACAAACTTGGAGGAAATTTTTTGCATTGCTTTGAAAAAACGTTAAAGAATTTCTGATGGACTTTCAAAAATTAGGAACCATAGTATAAGAATTCTGAAATTTTTCAAAACTCCAAGAATTTATTTTTTTTTTTCATTAGATTCTTTGAAATTTTACTTTTTGGAGTACGATTTTCTGTACGAGGTTGCGAGGTCATGCGAAGGAAAGAGAAACAACAAAATGTTAAAGCAGATAAAAACAACAGATGGATAACGAAACAACTAAAGATAAGTGATAATCTATTATCTTTTCTCTTGAGGTGAAAAACTACAGGATAATTTAAATCTCTCTAAAGAATTAAAAAAATACACGAATACCTCAAGGAGCTCCATCAGCATCTTCTTTAGAAATTATCAATGAATGCTATCTGAATTCCTTCTTTGACTTCTGGACTCCCCATAATTCTGCCAAAAAGCCTCTAAGAATTCTGCCAAATTTATTTATGAATTTTGAATAAATCCCTGCACAGTCATTTTGCTAATTTTGGAAGCAAAAGTTTGCCTTGGGTTTTGTCAACAAATTTCCTCTGAAGATTCGAAGCCAAAGGATATTCCAAAATACTTCTCATAGATAATTCCTGCATAATCCGGGGGAAATGAAGCAGATTTTACAGAAACAAAAATTATAGGAGAATTTGTTACACAATTTACGATGCATTTTGAAATATTTCTGAAGGACTTTTTTTTTGAAAAACTACACACTTAAATTATTTTACGGATTCCTGTGAAATCTCAACAGCTGAACAGTTCGGTAAAATAAATTAACGGAGTACGGTAAATTTTTACAGTATTCCGTAAAAAACACCGGAATCCGTTAAATTCCGACGAAGTTACGGTGTTTTATTTCACCGAACTGTTCAGCTGTTGAGATTACGGTAAAATTCACCGTAAGAGCTTAGTGTGTATATGAACGAATTTGACAGAAACAATGATTTTTTGTAAAAATTGCTAAGGCAACGTTTGAACTTTTGAAAGATTAAGTTTTTTTAGTTGAATTAGGAAACACATTTCGTGATGAACTTGAAGAAGAACAAATCTCACAATATTATTTGACTAATTTCTAAGAAATTTGTCGCAAATGGTATAAAGCCACTTTTCGATATACCTTAACTGATTTAACTGAAATTTTTGAGACTGTGAATTTTGGTTTTGGTGAAACGTAATTTAAAGCTTAATTAATAAATTCATTCATGTGAAGTTATTAAAAAAAACGAAGCGAGGACAAAGAAAGAACATATTACTGGAAATAAAAACTATGGCCGATTTTTTGGACTTTTCTTAGAAGTTTTAGTCAGGTTGAAATTACTTGAAGAGATGTGATAATTCCAACTATCTTATGTCTAAGAAGATCCTTTAGTAATTTTAACTATTAATTTATTTGCCGACAGCATCTTTATCAATTAATTTGGTCGGATATGAAACGAGTTGTAATTAATGTATGGATTTATTAGAAGAAATCTTATGAGGGCAATCATCATCACCAGACAACTCGATCAGAGCACCCTCCAAGAACATAGGAAATCATAATGCAGGTCAAATGCTGCACCATGCTAAAACATTTGAAATAGTACTGTTTGCACTATTTAAAAAATACGAATTTAAGGAACCGAATTTCCAGAACACTGTAGCTTTTTGGTATCACAGTATTTTCCAACGGAGATGTCGACGATTAATCTTTCGATGGTCGCACGATTCACCAAAGTCAGAACTGCCACACTGTTACTGTGTACGATAAGCGAGGTTTTCCCACTATTTTGAGCAAAATAAAAGAACGTAACTACTGAAGAATATTTGTCAATTGATTCAGAAAATTTTTCTTCACTTAAGAATTATGTAAATTTTTATTTTTGTTTAAATATTTATATACATAATCATCCAAAATTCTGGAGGGGGCCTGGATGACTCTGGGGTGGGGGACCTGGCCCCCCTGGCCCTATGGGACATCAAATGGAAATTCCAAGCTGTATCAACGCCCAGCAGTTGACTATGTAAATCAGATGCATTTTAACGCCCTGTATGCCATCATTATAAATTTTTAAGATGTGCTAATGCCCTGGAGTATGTTGACCTTGTCTCACGTAGTTCAGGTGCATCTTAACGCTTTTAAAAATAAGTATGCCTGTTATTACCGAACTCTCATGTATCTTCAATACTTTTTCGAAAACGTTTAGCAGCTCTTGGAAGACTCGTCCTGGAGAAATTCCTAGAAAAATATCTAACGACATCGCTGGGCAAATTCCTGAAATTCTAGATGCACCAATAAATGAAAAAAAATCTTTAGTAATATCATTAGAGGAATGCTAATGTTACAAAAAAACATTCTCAAATCGATCAAAATGATGCGCACTTGATTCGCCCACCTAGCTCGCTGCGCTCCACGCCTTTTGTACCAACCGGAACCAACGCGACAATCCTCTTTGCATGGTTGCTGTACGGCATTCTTGTAACATGCCCTGTCCATCGTATCCTTCCAGCTTTGGCCACCTTCAGGAAACTGGGTTCGCCGTATACGTATACTCTATAGAGTTGGGTGAACTCGTGGTTCATCCTTCGCCGCCACACACTATTTTCCTGCACACCGCCAAAGATCGCCCTTAGCACCCGACGTTCAAAGACTCCAAGTGCTTGCAAGTCCTCCACGAGCATCGTCCTCGTTTCATGCCCGTAGAGAACTACCGGCCTTATGAGCCTTTTGTACATGGTACATTTGGTGCGGGTGTGAATCTTTTTTGACCGCAGCTTCTTGTGGAGGCCATAGTAGGCCCGACTTATTTCACGGTCAACGTTATTGTCAGCCGTCAGCAAGGATCCATGCATAGCATAGCATAGCATAGCATAGACTGACTGTACATGTCAGCCGTCAGCAAGGATCCATGGTAGACGAACTCGTCGACCACCTCAAACGTATCCCCGTCTATCGTAACAGTGCCAGTGCTACCTAGGCGAGCCATGTCGCGCTCGGCCCCACCAGCTAACATGTACTTTATCTTGTCCGCATTCACCACCAGTCCAACCTTTGCTGCCTCGCGTTTCAGGCGGGTGTACAGGTCTGCCACTTTTCAAACGTTCGGCTGACAATGTTCATATCATCCGCGAAACAAACAAATTAACTGGATCTCGTAAAAATCGTACCCCGGCTGTTGAGCCCGGCTCTCCGCATAGCAACTTCTAGCGTAATATTGAACAACAGGCACGAAAGTCCATCACCTTGTCGTAGTCCCCGGCGGGATCCAAACGAACTAGAATGTTCGCCTGAAACCTTCACACAATTTCGTCGCTTTTAACAGTCTCGTGAGCTTCCCGGAAAAGCTGTTCTCGTCCACGATTTTCCATAGCTCTACGCGGTCGATACTGTCGTATGCCGAAATCGATGAAAAGGTGGTGTGTTAGGACCACGACATTTTTGGAGGATTTTCCGTACAGTAAAGATCTGGTCCGTTGTCGATCGGCCATCAACTTCCAACGAACTCGTTTACTACAGGTGACAGACGACGGAAGATGATCTGGGATAGTACTTTGTAGGCCGTATTAAGAATGGTGATTGCTCGAAAGTTCTCACAATCTAACTAAGAAAAATCGCCAGAGGTCACCCGTTGACTTCTATAAAAATTCTGAACACAGATCTCGATAGGTATTTCTACATTGCCGAAGACCGCAAAGCAATTCGATGCATGTGAAAAAAGTTATTAAGCATAGACTATTCGGGAATTTTGCCCGATTTTGTTGTTATTGTTATTCCTTTACGTGTTAATTAACGTCGCATTGCCAATAGGATTTAATTGAATAACTTTTCTCACAGGTGTCGGATTGTTTTGCGGTCTTCGGCAATATTTTTCATTGTAAAAATACCTATCGAGGTCTGTGTTCAGATTTTTTATAGATGTCAATGGGCGACCTCTGGATATTTTTCTTTGCAAAAATAAGTTTTCCCATAGTAAATCCCATACAAATTTTGAACGGCTGGCGCGTAAATATAGTTTCTCCGATCGAGCTGAAATTTTGCACTGTTGTTATGGGACCTAAATGCAATCCAAAAAGTGGACTGGAGCGAGAATCTAGACCTTGTCCCATACTAATGACCACACGCGCTGTATTCTTCTCCTCCAGAATCAAGAACGTCCTTCATGATGTATTTCATACTAAAATTTAGACAATCAAACAGTGTGTGTGTTTAAAATGGTCGTTTTTTGCGTAAAGTGTATGAAATTATCTTTATGCTCGAAAGCTCTCCTCGATGAAAAAAATAGCTATCCCCATGAAAATAGATATGAGGATCATCTATGAAGTTTTGAATAATAATATTTTCGATGTGAATTTTTAGAAACAGGCGTACTATTTCATGTGAAAATTGAACAACCCTAGCCATTGGCACCGTCATCGTCTTAAAGAGTGCGATAATCGCTCAATTAGATTGAATCGACGTAACAAAGTGTCGCAGGAGACAGACATCGCGAATCATCCATGCAGAAAACCGCCCACTCTCAACGATTCGTCTCTTAAACGGTTTCTCCATCACTCAGCCATTCTTCTACGGCAGCAGTTTTTAAATCAAGCTTCCCGGAGCACTTGCTACTCCATGAAGCCTTTGTCTGTATATTTTTGGAAGCACATAAAAAATTCCAAAATAGTTAGTATTTTGCGCAATTCTCCATTGTATGAATTTTGAACTATTTGGAAAAACGGAAGTTTGTTATGTAAGCCTTAAATTCCATGAGAGGTAGCATTTAGGATGTTCGATCTCGTTTAATAGTCAGATAGGGTAGACATACAGATTGTCACCATAGTTCTAGTGTTTACCACCCGGATGATATACTCTTTCACAACACTAATAGTAATAAATGTAGTGTTCCTTAAAACTTTTGCCCCTTATTTCGTAATTCGAATAATTCATTCAGTAAGAAAAAGTATTGAATAAAATCATTATCAACAAATAGCCTACTTTTGGTGAATATTGGAATATTGAATATCAAATGCATGCAAGCTCCGCTAAACAATTGGCTAGTTAAGGGTAGTTAGTTTCTTGCATATTCTGATTCTTCGTTGAAAATTGAGCTAGAATCCAAAGCTTCATAATTTTCCGTGCCTTGGAACAGTTTTTAACACACGTTTGAAGTTAGTATGAAAATCACTTTTGAATATTATGCAAATTAAAATATCATTGAGTCTTCAAAATGAAATCTTCATCGATCATTTATAATGCCAAAATAAGGATATTAAAGTGCAATAAAATTGTATTATACTTAGAAAACTGTGCTTTTTGGTCAAGCTACGATACACGTAACATTTTCATTGCTAAACAACTCAATTTGATTCTGGAAAGTGCTCCACGAAGCAAAAGATTTGAAAACTCCTGTTCTACGGACAACCAGGAACTCGTTCCGGCGTGGATGGTTGATTTATATGCGTACCCACCGCCAAGATGCTGGAAGTAACCGGCTCAAGTGAGAGAATTTATGGGATTGTGTTCGAAATTGTTCTGAAAGCGCATGGAGTGCCACAAGGAGTGAGATGCTTTCTGCTTTCGCACTCGCGTTTTGCCTTTAAGCAGTGCTAAATATGAATGGACGCGCCAATAATGCAAACACATCAGGGGAAAGTGATGGCATGATGAATTTATTTGCGAGAGCGGCCGTGAACCCTGCACTTGATCGCGAATTATCCGCGCGAGAAGCTGCTGCTGGCTTTCGTGTTTCATTCTTGTTGTGAGAACTCTTATACGGCAGGCGAAGCTTCCGTAAACAATTTTAATAGGCATGATTGAGTGTCCGGATTTTGGACAAATTTTTGAGTGACAGCTTATTGAGTATTTAGAACTTTGACCTTAAGCTTTCATTCTTCATTGAAGAATGGCAAACATGTGAATTCGTTCCCACGCAAAAGAAAAAGCGAAGTTTAACTTTTATGCATTATGCTGAAGAAAGGAAGAAAAAATATAGAAAACTTATAACGAGAGACAAAATATATAAAAGAAGAAAGAAAATTAGCCAGAACATAGCAAACAAAAGACAAATTAAGAACAACATATAAAAATAGGATGATAGTGAGGAAGATAGGAAGATAGAAAGTAGAAAAATAAAACGAGAGAAAATAAAAAATCAATATGGGATTGTTACGATAATATAAAGATTGGAAAATAGGAATAGGAGAGGAGGATAAGAAGGTATTAATATGAAAAAAGAACATAGTAAGAGATCGATAAAGGGTTATATCAAAATAAGAAGAAAGAAAGATAGGAATAAAAAGACAAAAAAAAGTGAAAAAAGGTAAGAAAATAATTAAGATAAGAAGATAAAAATGTAGGAAGATGGAAAGATAGAAATATAGAAAGATAGAAAGATAAAAAGTAAAACCTTCAAATGTCAATATTGAAGGAAGCATCGATTCTTGGAAATATGAAGTCATAGAACAGAAATCCTTTGGATAATAAAAGAAAAAAAGAGATAAATATAGGAACATAGAAAGATAGGACAACAGGAGTATAGAAATATAGCAAAATAGGAAAATAGGGATAAAGAAGCATAGAAAGATAATAAAAAACGATAGATAGGAATATCTAAATGGTGGAAGCTAGGTGAATTGGACAGCATGTAAAACCCATGAGATGAAAGTGGAAAGAAAGAAAAAAGAACGCATAAACCATCAAACAGAAGACTGAAGCCAGAAAGCAAATGAAAACAGAAAGATAAAGACAAAACTCAGAAGATAAAGAGAAGAGAAAATACCGAGGACGGCAGAGAAAGAGGAGAAGACAGAACAAAAAAGACAGAAGACAAAAATATCAACATTCAATATTCTGAAGATTCTCAAGATTATCAAGATTATCAAGATTATCAAGATTATCAAAATAATCAAAATTATCAATATTCTCAAGATTCTCAAGATTCTCAAGATGCTATAGATTCTCCATAGCGTCCGGATTCTCAAGATTCTCAAGATTCTCAAGATTCTCAAGATTCTCGAGATTCTCAAGATTCTCAAGATTCTCAAGATTCTCAAGATTCTCAAGATTCTCAAGATTCTCAAGATTCTCAAGATTCTCAAGATTCTCAAGATTCTCAAGATTCTCAAGATTCTCAAGATTCTCAAGATTCTCAAGATTCTCAAGATTCTCAAGATTCTCAAGATTCTCAAGATTCTCAAGATTCTCAAGATTCTCAAGATTCTCAAGATTCTCAAGATTCTCAAGATTCTCAAGATTCTCAAGATTCTCAAGATTCTCAAGATTCTCAAGATTCTCAAGATTCTCAAGATTCTCAAGATTCTCAAGATTCTCAAGATTCTCAAGATTCTCAAGATTCTCAAGATTCTCAAGATTCTCAAGATTCTCAAGATTCTCAAGATTCTCAAGATTCTCAAGATTCTCAAGATTCTCAAGATTCTCAAGATTCTCAAGATTCTCAAGATTCTCAAGATTCTCAAGATTCTCAAGATTCTCAAGATTCTCAAGATTCTCAAGATTCTCAAGATTCTCAAGATTCTCAAGATTCTCAAGATTCTCAAGATTCTCAAGATTCTCAAGATTCTCAAGATTCTCAAGATTCTCAAGATTCTCAAGATTCTCAAGATTCTCAAGATTCTCAAGATTCTCAAGATTCTCAAGATTCTCAAGATTCTCAAGATTCTCAAGATTCTCAAGATTCTCAAGATTCTCAAGATTCTCAAGATTCTCAAGATTCTCAAGATTCTCAAGATTCTCAAGATTCTCAAGATTCTCAAGATTCTCAAGATTCTCAAGATTCTCAAGATTCTCAAGATTCTCAAGATTCTCAAGATTCTCAAGATTCTCAAGATTCTCAAGATTCTCAAGATTCTCAAGATTCTCAAGATTCTCAAGATTCTCAAGATTCTCAAGATTCTCAAGATTCTCAAGATTCTCAAGATTCTCAAGATTCTCAAGATTCTCAAGATTCTCAAGATTCTCAAGATTCTCAAGATTCTCAAGATTCTCAAGATTCTCAAGATTCTCAGATTCTCAAGATTCTCAAGATTCTCAAGATTCTCAAGATTCTCAAGATTCTCAAGATTCTCAAGATTCTCAAGATTCTCAAGATTCTCAAGATTCTCAAGATTCTCAAGATTCTCAAGATTCTCAAGATTCTCAAGATTCTCAAGATTCTCAAGATTCTCAAGATTCTCAAGATTCTCAAGATTCTCAAGATTCTCAAGATTCTCAAGATTCTCAAGATTCTCAAGATTCTCAAGATTCTCAAGATTCTCAAGATTCTCAAGATTCTCAAGATTCTCAAGATTCTCAAGATTCTCAAGATTCTCAAGATTCTCAAGATTCTCAAGATTCTCAAGATTCTCAAGATTCTCAAGATTCTCAAGATTCTCAAGATTCTCAAGATTCTCAAGATTCTCAAGATTCTCAAGATTCTCAAGATTTTCAAAATTCAAAATTCAAAAATTCAAAATTCAAATTCAAATTCAAAATTCAAAATTCAAAATTCAAAATTCAAAATTCAAAATTCAAAATTCAAAATTCAAAATTCAAAATTCTTCAAAATTCAAAATTCAAAATTCAAAATTCAAAATTCAAAATTCAAAATTCAAAATTCAAAATTCAAAATTCAAAATTCAAAATTCAAAATTCAAAATTCCAGATTCCAGATTGCAGATTGCAGATTGCAGATTTCAGATTCCACATTACACATTCCAGATTCCAGATTCCAATCTTCAAGCTTCAAGCTTCAAGCTTCAAGATTCAAGATTCAAGATGAAAATATGGAAAGATGGAAAGATGGAAAGATGGAAAGATGGAAAGATGGAAAGATGGATAGATGGAAAAATGGAAAGATGGAAAGGTGGAAAGATGGAAAGATGGAAAGATGGAAAGATGAAAAGATGGAAAGGTGGAAAGGTGGAAAGATGGAAAGATGGAAAGATGGAAAGATGGAAAGATGGAAAGATGGAAAGATGGAAAGGTGGAAAGATGGAAAGATGGAAAGATGGATAGATGGAAAGATGGAAAGATGAAAAGATGGATAGATGGAAATGTGGAAAGATGGAAAGATGGAAAGATGGAAAGATGGAAAGATGGATAGATGGAAAAATGGAAAGATGGAAAGGTGGAAAGATGGAAAGATGGAAAGATGGAAAGATGGAAAGATGGAAAGGTGGAAAGGTGGAAAGATGGAAAGATGGAAAGATGGAAAGATGGAAAGATGGATAGATGGAAAAATGGAAAGATGGAAAGGTGGAAAGATGGAAAGATGGAAAGATGGAAAGATGGAAAGATGGAAAGATGGAAAGGTGGAAAGGTGGAAAGATGGAAAGATGGAAAGATGGAAAAATGGAAAAATTTAAAGATGGAAAGTTTGAAAGATTTAAAGATGGAAAGATGTACAGAAGGGAAGATGAACGATTGAAAGATTTTGGATTAGATGAACAGATGGAAAAATGGAAAGATCACGATCTTCTATCCCAGTTATTTTTAAGACAATTCGGAGGTTGACTTATTGAGTTGAGAAAATGCAACATCGTGGTGCATATCGAATATTACAATTTTTAAATGACTTGTTGTATAAACGACATTTTTGCTAGAATATTTCTGTGTATTTCTTATGTCCATGGTTTGCGGATACAGCATTAAAATCATCGCAAAGTGTGTGTTGGTATGACAATTCCAATCAGCTGGTAAACGAGTGCCCAAAATCAGGCCAAGGCCATTGTTCCACTTGAACGTTTCACCCGAAAACTGACGCATCTTCAATCAATGCTGCCTGTAGTGGGCGACAGGTTCGTAAATCACCCCAAACAGCTTCTTTCCTGTGTTGAAGTGGGTATGTTCACTTGAGAATAAAGCATTAATGTAGGGGGAAAAGAGAATTAAACGTGTCATCAAATTGTTACGTCGCATGAATATAACTATAAAGATTATCATACCGTACTATAATTTGTTTCATTAATTCACGGGGCATGTGAAGAGTTCATAAAACGAGCGGAAGACTCGTAACCTTTGAAAAACAGTGAGATACCTCTAAAACCTAGTTTATTTTTAATTGATTGAAAGATGTCTGTTTATAAGTCAATTTTAAGACCATGATAAAACCTAAAAAATCTTGTGATCTCTGTTACCATTTGTATACGTCCTCAAAGTGCGTTGTGGGATATTATCCCCAGAAACTCCAGCAAAATACCACTTGCCCCTGAGTTCTACACCGGACGAAGTATAGTCATCGTTCACTGACACCTAAATTGATCTTGACAGCACGACGGCCAGCTGCCGACAATAACCCGCCTCGCAATTTGATTAATCAAAGTTCGTTTCCCTTTCTCTTCTCTCTTGGTTTGCTCTCTCCGAATCATTTTAGGTCCTGCTGGCAGAAATCGCTGAACCACATCTACGCGGACTGCTCATCGGAGTCCCATTCGTGTCCTACTCGTTGGGCATTCTGCTGGTCTACTTTTTAGGAAGTTTCCTTCACTGGAGAGAGGTGGCCTGGGCTGGGACAGTTCTTCCTGCAGTATCTTTCCTCGCCATAGCAGTGATGCCAGAAACGCCGGTCTATTTGGCGCGAAACAACCAGCTCCAGAAAGCCGCAAAAGCCCTGCACTGGCTCCGGGGATGCCCGATACAGGCCAAACGGGAACTGGTCCAGCTGATCATTCGATTCCGCAACGAGACACTGGAAGGCAACAACAATGGCATCTGGAAGTCGTTGGCGGAGATTTCGCTGATCAAACCGCTGGTAATCATCAACAGTTTCCACGTGCTCCAGATCCTATCCGGGACGTACTTGGTGGTGTTCTACGCGGTCGACATCATCTCCGATATGGGAGGCAGCGATATCAATACGATGCAGGCAGCGGTTTTGACAGCCGTGGTGCGACTGGTGTTCACCTGCTTGTACTGCTTCCTACTGTTGGCAATGCCTCGCCGGACGATGGTCATTGGCAGCGGAATCGGTTCCGGTTTGAGCTGTTTAGCGATTGCCATTTTCATGTACGCTCGAATGGACGCGTTGAAGACTTCGATGGACACCTACGTGATGGCGGTGTTCATCTTGATCTACATCGGGGCGAATACGGGGTTCATGACCATGCCGGGGATCATGATTGGGGAGCTGCTGCCGGCGAAGATCCGCGGCCAGATAGCAGGCTATCTGTTCACCATATTCAACTTGCTGTTGTTCGGGGTAGCAAAGGCATTTCCCTACGTAAAAAAGGTGTTCAAAACTCAAGGACTGTTTTTGATATTCGGGGTGGCTTCGTTTGGGGCGTCCCTCTTGGTGTACCTAATGCTACCGGAAACGAAAGGTTGGACACTGCACGACATCGAGGACTACTTCCAGCAGCGAAACTGGTTCTGGGTGAACAGGAGGATAAGTCGTATGAAAGGGGATACGGGGGTAGAAGAAGAGGGGACGCCATTGAAGGATGTTAAAAAATGAGTCACAGATAAAGCTGGAATCATGAAGTTGGTCAACTTATAACTTTACTTGTACAATTTTGTAAATATAAGTGTAAGAATAACTAATATATTTCGTTGAATGTGAAACTTTCTGGGCCTCTATTGGATGAAATGTGTATTTAGAAATTTAGAGATTATAATTATGTCCATTTCAAATTTCAACACAATTTTTTGACATCATACGACATACAAATATGTTTCACGATCAATGTTTTTGTAAGGAATTTCATGGAATTATCGTTAACACTCTTCTATTCTGCTCTATTCTATTTTTCCTCATTCCAGAATTTCTTGTTTTTTAAAGAGTTTTTTTTTTGGGAATTCATTCACCATTTTGTCAAGACATTCCTTCTAATTCCTTCTAAATGTGCTTGCTTTCTTAAATGTGTAAAACTACTTCATTTTCAAAAAGTAGCTAACATTTTTTAGGAATAAATATAAAAAATCTTAGTCAATAGGTTTTCACCAATAAATGAACAAAACTAAATTTATATCAAGTTCGAACAATGTTGTGGACAACAAATTTAAGGCCAATCACAATCTCGCTGAATCGTTCATTCCTGAGCATGAATTTTATACGGAAGAACGATTATAACAAACATGAAGCAGATCTAAAGTCAGAATAATCTATATAAATAAAAATGGAATGGTGTTTGTATGTCACGAAATGGCTCACGAACGGGGCAATGGATTTGGATGATTTATTCTCCATTTTGTTCGTCAAGGATTTCGACGTGTTTGTGTGTATAAAAGTTCCAAAATGTTCACCGGGAAAGTCGGAAAAAACGAGAGTGAACGGAACTGTCATTTTGTATGGGACGAGGATGGGATGAGGATTCATAGAGGTTTTCAACAACCTACATGATGGCAAGACGAAGCTTGCCGGGACCACTAGTAGATTATAAAATTTAATACATGGTTCTCCCCTAAATTCAAGGTGAAGATGAATCGAAGCCAAATCTCGAATTTTGATGAGTCCAAATCTAGAGAATCAGTCACTGGTCAACCGCTGGTGGTGACCATCCAATTAAATTTTTAGTGCAAACTGTTGTCTGGTTCTCTAGATTTGTGCTCTTGAAAACTCGATATTCGGTTTCGATACATCTTCACCTTAACGGCAAACTTGGGCGGGATTCTTACCAAATGCAGAGTAAAATTTCACAAGTTTTTTTCGTATGATTACACAAAATTCTAGGCAGGTTTATTACTGAATCCAGAAATAAAATTGGAGACATGGCCGCGGTCGTGGTAACCGCTTAGGAATATACGTGAAGCAACCCGGTATACCAGGAATTGTGCTGCACCAGGACCTGATTTTTTGCACAATTTTTGTAATAGAAATATTCACAACAATCCATAGGCCGATGGAGAAATGCTTCAATACGGTACTAGGAGGCCCCACTCAGCTACCGGATTCACATTTCTTCTGACAAAGGACCAGAACACAGTTGATCCATCCAAGTACAAACCAATAACGCGCCGTTTCGAGTCTGTACAAAGTGCTATCGTCGGTGATAGCGAGGAGGCTGCAAGACCATTGCGACGCCAACAACGTGATGACCGAGGAACAGAAAGGGTGTCGCAGAAACACGCAAGGCTGCAAAGATCAGGACATCGTAAATGCAGTCAATCGTTCTTATTCTGCGCGGCGTGTGAGTCGAGACGACTCACTCTCACCGCGAGTAACGTGAGACGACTAATGTTAATCAAATGGGAGCAAGTCGACAATTGTCACCTCATTCGACTCGTGTCACCTCAGTGACCTCGCACGCCACGCAGAATAAGCACAAATGTAGGACAAGCTACCCAAAAGCAAAGGAACCTGAGTATGGCGTACATCGACTACAAAAAGGCATACGACTCAGTACCGCACTCGTACCTTTTTAAGGTACTGCAGTTGTATAAGGTAGACGGGAACGTCATCAGGCTATACAGCTGTATTACGGTCCAGGACTCTCAGCATCAGGAGGGGGATTTTTCAAGGCGCTACCAGAGTGTCGTGTTTCTCATGTATACCTAAATGAGCTAGTGTACCATGCGATATTTCATATCGCAGCTCACAGATTATGTGAGACACGAGATGCGGATACGTACAAAATATATCTTAGTGAGCGAGTCTCATGAGACATCTCGTGAGGCTCGTCACATGCGCTTACTAGGAGTACTTTTATGCATTTATGTTTGCCTAGTACAATAACTCCACGGAAGCATACGACTTTGGTCTATACCTATGCTTCTTCGTTGGCCAGCCCAAGTTTTTCGATTCAAATTCTAGAATCTCAACCGCGTTGAACCACATCAGTCCTTTGAAACTGCCTACGGGCAGTTTGATCCATATTTTAATCCCTTTTCCTTGCTTCTGAAACCTTCGCCTGCGAGGCTCAAATGTACTGTCACATTGAGATTTTCTCATGAGACGGCGCATGAGCCAGTGCAGATGTGATCGTTTGAGCTAGTACATTGCTACATGAGATCTAAAAAAATGTGTCTCACCACGTGCTCAAGCGCGCGATTATTTTTGTGCGCTCATGGCAAACTGATCTCAAGCTCTTGATATGAAGCGCGTATACATGATATCTGGGCGCTACCCTTACTCCTCTGTGGTTTTGCCTTGGCCATGAACCCCCTCAGCAATGCACTCAACCAATGCCTCTACAGCTACCAACTGAAAATCGGGGAAAGGAGTTCAAAAGTTACCCACACCTTCTATATGGACGACCTGAAGCTATTTGCGGAATCAGTGCAGAGGCTGCATCAGCTGTTGCAGCTAGTTACGACATCCGGATGAAGTTTGGTATTGACAAATGTCGGTCAATTCATCTACGTCGGGGTCAAGTTAATATGGCTGAAGGCAAAACGTATAAATACCTCGGATTCCTGCAACTTAGAGGTATTCGCCACACGATGATCAAGAAGGAGCTGCAGGAAAAGTTGTCAACTATATTTTGAAGAGCTTTTTGTCTGCCGGTAGCAAGGTGAAGGCGATCAACGCGTTTGCTGTGCCCCTGTTGACGTATAGTTTCGAGGTGGTAAAGTGGACCAAGACTGACTTGGAAGCGATCGAACGAGCAGTATGAGTGCCGTTCACCGAGCATCGAATGCGCCACCCAAAATCGTCCATAGAGAGTCACCCTGTCACGTGCAGCAGGAGGAAGAGCTGCGGCATGTTTCGTAGAAAGCCAGAACCGCCACGAAATTTACCGCACTATGCGAAGCTGACCACGGTTCCAGCGCCTTGCATCTGGCGCAGGGGGATTACCAGCTGTACTACGACATCCAAACCGTCGATGCTGATCGCAACGTGGAAGCCGAAGGAGTTGCATGGAACGCACCCCCATCAACTGGAGCTCGAACACATCGATAAGTTGGCGTCAAACACTTGGCTAGTTCGGGGTGACCTCTTCTCAGAAACGGAAGGTTTCCTGGTAGCCATCCAGGACCGGGTAATTGCGACGAAAAACTATCAGCAGTACCTACACGTTGCACGAAGACGTGGAGGACCGCTGTAGAAGGTGCCATTCAGTAGGTGAGACCTGAGAGAGACTCGCGAAGAGGAAAAATATCAACGTCATATGCAGCCCAGATTCCCCTCTCACGAAACGTCAAATGCAGCCCACCGTTTTTTTGGCTGAAAAAGTGAAAAGTATTGTGTTCAAAGTAAACTGTTATTAAAAACCTCAGTCGGCGAAGCAGTTTTTTCCAAAGTTGCTGATAAATCTAAGCAGAAGATCAATTATTTCTAATATCTGCTACGTTTGCTGGCATGAAATTTCACTCAAACGGCTATTTATGATTCGATGTGATGCAAACTCAATCATTTTTTGCTGAGAGGTTCATGTGAGGATTTGAACAGCATGCGCATAATTGTGGAATAAGAAAAAAACTCAGCAATCGCAGAAAAAGAAGACCGTCTTCGCGAGTCTCGTCTCAGGGTGAGACTATCGAGCATGTCTTTGCCGGCTGTTCAGTACTACCTTGATCGACTCAACGAAGCTGACAAGATTGTGCAAACAGTTTGCTCTTAAGCGCAAATTGGTGGACCGATTTGTGCTCTATTACAAGTAACTGTCTGACTCGTTTCTGGAAAATAGTTGCATAAAGCTGCATTGGGATCGCGAGATCATAACGAGTTACACTCTTCGACATCGCTGTACCGCTGAATCGCAATGTTCAATCAACTTCTCTAACAAAATACCACGACTTGGCAGAAAAGTTGAAGTAGATGTGGCACCTAGAGGACGTCCGTATAGTTCCGGTAGCCCTCTCAGCGACTGGAATTGTCCCGAAATCTCTTCTAAGGTCCCTAGGCGAGCTGGAATTGAAAAAGGTCCTACATAGCATCCAAAAAGCGGTGATTCTTGGAACCTGCAGTATAGTGAGACAGTTCCTGAACCACCATAACTGAGAAGCTCATCTAGCAGACTCTTTAGGATAAAAATACCGACGAAAGAGATCCACAGAGCCTAATCCTAATCGGGAGTGTTGAAAATTTCCAGCATTTTTTACTGAGAAGTACCAAAACTCTATAATAATGGTATTTTAATCGTTATAAAACAATCACAATTTACTTTTCACTTTGAACCCTTCCGAGAAAAATGTTTTTGTATCCAAAACATAGTTGGATATCCAAGTGTTGTGTATTAGGTGTAGCTGAAAGATCATTGGACGTGTTAAAAGCAGATATCAACTGCTTATATTTGACGGAAATGCATATGGAACTGCGATTCTCGGATTTCATAACTATTAAACAAAATAAGCCCATTTTTTATATTACAACCGCTACGGCTATCTGGGCCCCTTATGTTTAACATATCTGAACCCATTTAATAATGCTCTATTGTAAAACAAACGATGTAAGGCGTTCCTTACATTTGTTCATCAATCAAGAAAAATGATACATACTTAGAATTCACAGATCCTTAGAGCCACCCAATAGGTAAACCCTGATCCAGAGGATGAGAAACATAATGGCCTACTTTTTCTAACACAAGAAGCTAAACTGGAAGGTGCTTCTTTTCATCACTCTTAACAAGGAAAATAGCTCTTTTCAGTTCTATTTCGGGATTTTTTTTTCAATTTCTTGGTCAACAAGCTGCTGATCCTACATTCGTAGTGCGTTCTCGAATGAATAATACAGTGTTAAAACACTAATAATGAACATTAACGAGCCCTAATTTAAACTTTTGTACAAGATATTGAAAAAAATTTCCAAACTAATCCAAATCCAAACAAGAGAATGTATGTTTTCTATGAGAGCAATATATTCAAAGGCTCATACAAATATAACGAAAAAGTCGAACACTACATTGAATTCTGAAATGGGTCTAGTGTTAGAAATTCTTTGTGATATTATCTCCTAATTGACAAGTTATACATTAAGCGATAAGACAACGTAAATGTAAATAACTAAGAACGTGTCTGTGCATTTCAATATTTGGAAGGACATATAAGATATCTTTGATGATCAAAAGAAACATGTATCGTGAAGCGTATCTATGAGGAAAAACTGCTACCAAATACAAAGGAAACTAATAGCTAAGCTAATAAAAATATAAGTATTTTAGAAATGTCTGTAAATAGAAAGATACTCGAAATAGTCTACTTATTACTAATACTAAAGTTCTCTATCGTTTCCAGTTAGCTTTAGTAGGTCTTTGTATAAGCTGGTATAATGTACCAAAATCGAATACGTTCAATAAATATCTCAACAATTGAACAAAATATCACGCGCACTTTGATTTGCTATCACACGCCTTCAGCGCTCTATTGAGTGACTCCATCGGCCGGTACTCGTGCATCTGCCACGGTCGCACCATCGGCCCAATCAGTGGTTCACAATTTGGAAGATAATCGAAGAACACCTCCCGAAAGCGATCCACATTGGTCCGATAGGGATCCATCGTGGACCAGTACAGCCGATTCTCCAGCATTTGGACCCGTTTGAACTTTCGATAGAACGCGCAGAGTTGCACTTGGGCCTGTGGAAATTTTCAGTAATTAATTTAAATGATACAGATATTGTACTCCCTAAAAAACTAACCGTTCGTTCTAGCCGTGTCTTAAAGTTCCAGTTAACACGTCCCTGCATGCCTAGATCCTTACACACGGGCCATCGCATGGCCGTCACCCTTGGAATCAACCACTCCCAGAAGAATTTGCTCTCGTAGAGCAACTCGTTTCGTTCACGCTGCGAAGGGATCACCCCGTACCGGTTCTGTATCCAAGCGTTAAGGAACGGTACACGATAAGCGTCCGGAAATGTTGCCAAGACGTATTTTGGATGCTCACACAGTTTCAATAAAGCCCTCTGAAACAGACAACTCGATCATTTCGTTGAAGTTCCATTGTCATTTTCAATTGACCTACCTTTAAGAGATGCTGAAGAAATTCGGGATCCTTCGAATCGATGTACTCAAAATCGAGCAGGTCAACCTCGGTTTTCTGCTGTGCCACTTCTTCGCGACCTTTGAGGAACCTCTCGTGCCAAAGCTTCAACTCACAACGCCACATCTGCTTCATGCAGCGGTCCACGGCTTCACTTTCGTCTACATCCCCGTTTTCCTCCATTCCCAGTGCCAATCGGATGGCCTTTTTCACCGGACAAACCGGTCGCTGGACGTCATCTTCCAGTATCTTCCGATAGTCAAACTCGAACGGTACCGATGCTCGACAACAGCGGAAATACTTCAGCAGAGATTTCCTCTCATTTACGGCCAGCATACTTCGGAGGCAGAATATGCCCGGTTCTTTGTCGCATGAACACTGGGTGCCATCCAGGAGCTTCCGTTGTCGTTCGAACGACGCCCAGCATTCGGGACAGTTTCCACGTGGAGTAAGCATACAGGTTACAACCGAATCGTCTATCAGCTTCCGCAGCAGTAGCTGTATCAAGTGATTATCGCGTGCTAGCTCGTCTGCTTGTTTCTGTTCATTGCGCACCTTTGTCACCTCGTCGTTTAGCTTCTCTCTGTAAACGACAACGCTTTAAATTTGTGATAATAAAAGACATAAAATCCAATCAAATGCAGTCCAATGCAAATCCATTCAAAATTTTGAAATTCAAATTGTTATTCATCTCTTTTTCAGCCTCATGTAAGTATTTTTTTATTTCATTATCAAAATCAAGCCTTAATTTTGGTTCAAGTCCAACTCGTAGTAACTCATTTGGTAAGCAGGGACATAAATAATGGCTGCAATCAAAAAATGATCTGGAGATGCGGGGCATCGATCCCCGTACTTCTCACATGCTAAGCGAGCGCTCTACCATCTGAGCTACATCCCCTTGTGATTAACCACCAACTCCTTGTTATTAAAATTCAATCTACGTTTTTCCTAGTGATCCGCTGTAGTAGATGGACAGTCCCTCTCGGGGGCGGCATTCAGTGCAAAACTGCCTTTCACTTTTGAGCGCTCTGAAAATACTATCCACTTGCAGCGAGAAACAAGCTCCGCATACAAAATGCCAACCGGTCCAATTTATATTTTAGGTTCGATTTTCTGTTGTATACCGTCGTTAGGGGTGAGAATAGGTCAAAAATGGATATGCATGAATTATTAATTGAATAACTATCGCAATTTAACTCCAATAAGCTTCAAATTTTGCATGTATGTTTTTTGATGGTACATCAACAACTAATCAAAAAATCAATGAAAAATATTTATTCTCCACGGTACTAGAAGCGAATTAAGAATGATTCAATCTCACCCCATAGATGGGGTGACATTGGGTCATTGTAGTTAAAATATGTAACTTGTTTTTTGGGGATATGATTGCACAACCATTCATAGTTGAAAAATATTGATGAAATACGATGGAAACAAGACAAAAAAAAACATCTAAGATGCCTCACAAGTTTGAAAAACTCACTAAAAAGTACAATTATACCAAAGAAATTTGAACAGTTTTGTGCAATTTTCTCTTTACATATGTTTAGTAATCCATTCTGTAAGATATTAATACTGATAACTTTTTGGGCTGTTTTGTTTCACTTACTCCATAAAGTTTTTCTAGCTTCTTATTTTTTCGGAAATCCTTAATAAAATGCAACCTGCTATAATTTAAAAACGGAAATACCTTTGAGAAATCATCCCAGAATTCTTCTAGAAACTCTTCCAGAAATTCAATTTTCCTTCTGGGATTAATGCACAATTTACACCAAACCTGGAATTTCTCTGAGATTTCCTCTAAGCAGGGATTCTCCAAGAAATTTTTTGAAAGATTTTTCCCTCAATTTGCTTTGAGTAGTATCGCATTCTTTCCGAATTATTGAGGGTCCGCAAGTTCGACATCGTAGCGCTGCAGGAGGTTTGCTGGAAAGGGTCGACGGTACATACGTATAGGGATGGTTATACCATCTACCATCTACCTGGTTTCTGAACAGTATACTGCCGTGAATCGCAAGTCAGTCCCATCTGTAAAAAGTAGGCATTGAGAAAATGGGCTCTGAAGTTTCCAAACTCGTTTTCCATACAAATATGCAAAAAAATCCTAAGGATTGGAACATGTTCAAATCTTAATGAAACTTTCACAATTTGCTTTGTACTACGATATTCTTCTTATAGAAATATAAAGATGATCAAAATACGGTTCATTTTTGTATTACACAACGCGGAAATCTGTAGTGGGACTGACATGCGGTTACTTTTCATTATGGGACAATTTGACTTGCTGTTTTTTTTCCTATTTTTCCGAACAAATCATATTATTTCATTAGTGCAGCTGAAAGAGTATTGGAAGATATGGTGAAAACTGAACTCAACTCAATTTTGACGAAAATGCAGATGGGACTGGTTTGCGATTCACGGCAGTATACCAAGCTGAAACGTGAAGCAGATCGGGTTGGATTGAAGGTAAATACGTCGAAGACGAAATATCTGCTGGCTGGAGGAACCGAGCGCGATAGAGCTCGCATTGGCAGACGCGTGATGATCGACGGGGATGAGTTCGAGGTGGTGGACGAATTTGTCTACCTCGGATCCTTGATAACGTCGGATAAAAACTGCATCAGAGAAATTCGAAGACGTATCATTGCCGGAAGTCGTGCTTACTACGGACTCCACAAGACCTTGCGGTCTGGTAAACTTCACTTCCGTACTAAGTGTACCATGTACAAGACGCTAAAAAGAGCGGTAGTCCTCTACGGGCATGAAACATGGACAATGCTCGAAGAGGACCTGCAAGCGCTAGGAGTTTTTGAACGACGTGTGCTTAGGACGATATTCGGCGGAGTATGTGAGAACGGCGTAAGGAGGAGAAGAATGAACCACGAGCTTGCGCAACTCTACGGTGAACCCAGTATCCAGATAGTCGCCAAAGCTGGAAGGGTACGATGGGCGGGACACGTTGTGATAACGCCGGACAACAATCCCGCAAAAATGGTGTTCACCTCAAATCCGGCCGGAACAAGACGAAGGGGAGCGCAACGAGCTAGGTGGTTTGACCAAGTGGAGCAGGATCTTGGAAGTGTGGGGCGATCGAGAAATTGGAGGAACAGCCATGGACCGAGTTAGTTGGCGTAACATTGTGGCGCAGGTCATGTATTGAAGGACGTAGAGCCAGCAAAAGTAAAGTAAGTAAGTATTAAGACATTATCTTAACAATTTCTACAAGAATGCTAATCGGGCTTCTTCAAGTTTATTAAATTCTTCAGGGTTGGGAAGGAAGTTTAGGATTTTTTTCCTGTACTTTTTTCTAAGCATTCCTTTTCGGATTATTCTAGGAGTTACTCTACTGCCCATAACTGCATAACAGTCACATTCGACATTTTTGACAAATTGGAGTTAATACCATGGAAAGTCATCAAATGATAAATACTTTCGATCAACTCAATAAAATCTGTAAGATTGTTCTAGAAAATTCGAAAAAAATACCAAGTTGTTTTGTCAAATTGGCAATTGTAACCGCATAACAGTCACATTGAGATTATACATGAGCCTCATAATGTAGTAGCAACGAAATTTCTATCAGAATTATTTTTTGACTATTCACACAATATTCGATATGAGTTGTACAAATATTCAGCCTCAAATAAGCTCTTTTGAATTCTCAATGATTTTTTGAAATTTTAGTTTTCACCCATACTGCAGTAAAATGCAAACTTGGTATCCCATTTACTCAATGCCTACTTTTGTCGAATGTTAAAAATATGCAGTTATGGGCAGTCTAGGTCACACATGAAAAAGATCTTATAACAGTTCTTGCAAATATCAAGCATTTTTGTGGAAGAACATGAATCAGTCATATATACAGTAGAGCAATTCCACCGAACATGACGAATTTTTTCTTAAATTTAATTTTTGTATATTTTGAATAGCCTGAAAATTTGCATACAGATTCTTTATGACCAAAAATGCCATTTTGCACCTTCAGACCGCCATTTTGAACCTCGCCCTTTTTTTGAGAAGGGCGTATCGGAAAATGCATGGCAAATCTTTAAAAAACTGTAACTCGAAAACGGTTTGTCCGATCGATTTGAGATCTTCTACAAAGTTGTAGGTATTGCTTAGGACTATTTGGAGAAAAATATGCACGGTAAAAAAAAGTTACAGATTATTTTTTATTTCAAAAACAAAATTTTAAAATCGATTTTCTCCAGAAACGCAGTATTGATTTTTTTTTTATTTTTGGATATGTTTTAGGGGACAACTTATGTGATTTATTGCACATTGTTTCATAATGGAAGAATTATGGACAAAAAAGACATGATTTTTTAAAAAAATACAGATTTCGAAAAAAAAATCGAAATAGAGGAAAACAATATTTTTTTATGTGATTTTTTGAATGTACAGAAAAATTGCAATCGAAAAGTACTTAAGTAAATTTTATCTAGGTTGCATCAATTTCGAGATATACTCATATTTATATAAAATTTTCAAATAAAAAAAGTAAAATAGGCCCTTTTCAAACATATTTCGTGTTTCTCCATTCCAGAAATATTTCATTTGGTTGAGTGAATCGTAGCTGAATTGTTTATTGTTTGATCAAAACCTATTTACTAAAGTATTTAAAAAAGTATGCACGATAAAAAAAATATAAACGAAATTTTCAAATGAATGTGTGAAGTTCATTGTTCTTAAAAACCGCGAAATTGATGTTTTTAATTTTTGGATATGTTTTGCAGCATATTGTTTGTAATTTCTTGCACAATGCCTCAAAACGGAAAATTTTTGATAAAAAATAAATTATTTTAAAAAAATAAATAAAACGAACTTATGTTAAACGATATTTTTGGTGCGTTTTGGTGTGAATCACAAATTTTAAGCTTACTATTTAATTTATTCTGTTCAGCAAATCCCAACAAAACCAATTTCTGAATATTATCTTCCGTAAGATTTCGACATTGTTTAGAACAACTTTGTTTGAACACTTTAATACATCTTGAATTGATATAACCTATTGCGAAAAAATGATATTTGTACAGCTTCACACACAACAAAAATAAATACCTCTGTAAAACGCCTCCTTAATCCACAATATAATGCTGTATCTTGTTTCGTAGCACGTCAATTTCACAGGCAAATAAAAGTCACCTACAATCACTGAACAATCACTGTTGATACACCACTAATGCTCTCATGGTTTCAGACTTACCTTATATACTACATAGGTACTTCACACCACGAAGTTTTTGTACCGCATTTTTTTCAATGATGATTGCTACAGTGATAAAACTTTACAACATAGCGCATTATTTTTGTATCCATGAAGTACGTTTGAAAAAAGCATCGTTTTTCTTTTATTAATTTACCATGTCCATGTATGGGTATGGGAAAAACGTGTTTGTTCATCATACCTACTAACACAGGCAAAAGTGATGAAAACCCTTGTGGAGCCTGTTTAGTAGAATGCCTGTAAATATACAAACAGATGGGTAGTACTGTTCCTTTTAATTCTACTATTGTATCCTTCGACAGATACGCGTATTTCAACCTCAACTGTAAAGCCGTCTTCCGTGTTGTGTACTTGACTTGCCTTGGTTTGTGTTGTTGAAATCAAAATAAAATTTTCCGGAATGGAGAAACACGAAATATGTTTGAAAAGAACCTATTTTTCTTTTTTTATTTGAAAATTTTATATAAGTATGAGTATATCTCGAAATTGATGCAACCTAGAAAAATTTTACTTAAGTACTCTTCCAATGCATTTTCTGTACTATCAAATAAACACATAAAAAATATTGTTTTCCTTTATTTCGATTTTTTCAAAATTTGTAATATTTTATAAAATTATAACTTTTTGTCCATAATTCTTCCATTATGAAACATTGTGCAATAAATCACATAAGTTGTCCCCTAAAACATGTCCAAAAATAATAAAAATCACAGATGCATTTTCATAGAACATCGGTTTTAATTTTTTTTATTAAAAAAAATCTGTCATTATTTTTTACCGTGCATATTTTTCTCCAAATAGTCCTAAACAATACCTACAACAACCGCAAAATATATTCAAAAATTAAAAACATCAATGTTGCGGAATATGCTTGAAAAGGGCCTATTTTTCTTTTTTTATTAGAAAATTTTATATAAATATGAGTATAGCTTTAATTAAAAATCACTTAAGTACTTTTTGATTGCAATTTTTCTGTACTTTCAAATAATCACATAAAAAATTATTGTTTTCCTCTATATCGATTTTTTTCAAAATCTGTAATATTTAAAAAAATCATTACTTTTTTGTCCATAATTCTTCCATTTTGAAACATTGTGCAATAAATCACATAAGTTGTCCCCTAAAACATATCCAAAAATAAAAAAAATCGAAACAGCGTTTCTGGAGAAAATCGATTTTAAAATTTTGTTTTTGAAATAAAAAATAATCTGTAACTTATTTTTACCGTGCATATTTTTCTCCATATAGTCCTAAGCAGAGTCTATGAATGGAGAGTTGCGCGAAGAGGCTTCTTTGAATGGTTGTTCTTCTTCGTCTTCGAAAACAGCCCCTATCTGTTTTGCTGGTCTGCTCGATAGGTAGACGGTTTGACAGTTCGATAGGTAGATTTGGTTTCACTCTTCGCGCAACTCTCCATTCATAAACTCTGGTCCTAAGCAATACCTACAACTTTATAGAAGATCTCAAATCGATCGGACAAACCGTTTTCAAGTTACAGTTTTTTAAAGATTTGCCATGCATTTTCCGATACGCCCTTCTCAAAAATAAGGCGAGGTTAAAAATGGCGGTCTGAAAGTGCATAATGGCATTTTTGGTCATAAAGAATCTGTATGCAAATTTTCAGGCGATTCAAAAAATACAAAAATAATCGAGTTTGCGAAACGGCGTGGAACCGCTCAGTATTGAACAAAACATTTGCAACTTTTTCGATTTTCCATACAAAATGACCAACTTTGGTCAGCTATATCTCAGTTATTTATGGACCGATTTGAACGAAATTTTGGCAAAACATCAGACATAACATGAATTTTAACATATTTTTTTGAATGATTTTTCCAATCACAAATTCAAAAGGAATAACGGTTTGACTAAAGTGAATTTTTTGACGATATTTTATAAATGACATAACAAAAAATATGGAAGAAATAGCTTCATGGTATATTCAGCAAAGTTGTAGATTTTAACGAGATGAACAAGTTTGCTGAAGACAGTTTTTGTATAGGGCTATCAGATTTTGAGATAAATAGTTTTGAATTTTTCGTCGAAAATTACACTTTAGATAAACCGTTATAACTTATAAACTTGTGATTGGAAAAATTATTCAAAAATATATGTTAAAATTCAAGTTATATCTGATGATCTGTGAAAATTTCATTTCAATCGAATCATAAATAACTGAGATCTAGCTTTCCAAAGTTGATCATTTTGTATAGAAAATCGAAAAAGTTGCAAATGTTTTGTCCAATACTGTTATACCGTACACCCCCGTTAATTTAAACGGTACCTCATGCAAACCATCGGGGTTCATTTTTAATTTGAACATCTAGTCACCCTAGAAACGTGATTCTGGTCACCTCGTTCACTGTTTTGTTTTGATTCTGCGTTCCGTTCCACAGCGTTCCATTTCAGTTTAGCGTTTGAACCATTTTAATCTAAACGATGTGCAAATTAGCGGGGTACAGATTAAAAAGTGTTCAGATTAAACGTGGTCAAACCAACGGGGGTACTGCCATTCCATGAAAAACCGATCTAGTGGGTCACCGATTTCCGTGAAAATTTGCTATGGGGCTCTGCACAAAAGTCTTTCTCCCTCTTTTACTCCTGCATAAAATTTGTAAACAACAAGGCCAGTAAATGTCAATATCCCATACAAAATCAAAACAGTGCAGAGCCCCATTTTTTTTCCTTATCCGAAATAAGGATACACGTGATTTTGGATTTTTTTATTAAGGTGACCAAAAAAATCGCGATCTTGCAAAATTTTTATTTTTTTAAAAATTATAACTTTTGAATCGCTTGACCGATTTTTAATTTGCTTTGACAAAATATAAGCTAAAAATTTTGACTTTCAAAAAAATTTAAAAATTCAGAAAAAAAAATTGTACATGCAAAATTTCCGTTTTTTCGTGTTTTGAAGGCCTTGGAACAAAAGGGGCTATTGCTGTTCTCAAATTATTAGCAATGTAGGGTGCAGAGCTACTTGGGCACTTCCATGATTCACTTTGGCATGGGGGGTTTTTTCGCGGTCAAATTGGCGGAAACTTTCAATAAGAAGCACATTAGTACGACACACATTGTGACCAAATATGAAATCTGTACTGCCCATAACTGCATATTTGTAACATTCGACAAAAGTAGGCATTGAGTAAATGGAATACCAAGTGTGCATTTTATGACAGTATGGGAGGAAACAAAAATTAATAAGAATTACCAGGAACTCGAAAGTGGTTATTTGAGGCTGAATTTTGTACAACTCATATCGCATACTAGGTAAATAGTTAGAAAATTATTTTGATAGAATTTTCATTGCTATTACATTACGAGGCTCATTTATAATCTCCATGTGACTGTTATGCGGTTATATTTACCAATGTGACAAAACAACTTGGTATTTTTTTCGAATTTTCTAGAACAATCCTACAGATTTCAGTAAGTTGATCGAAAGTATTTATCATTCGATGACACTCCATGGTCAAAAATGTCGAATGTGACTGTTATGCAGTTATGGGCAGTGTAGCATTCAAAAAACCCCACTGCCGAAGTGAATCAAAAGTTCCAAGAATAGGATCCGGCTCCCTATGTTTTTAGTGTTTGAGATGTATTTAATTGAAAAAAAAAATCTGTCATTTTTCATCGGCACACACTGTAGGTCTCAGCGCATTAAATTTTTTACTTTTGAAAAAAACATAACTTTTGGACAGCTCAACCGATCTCCAATCTTTTTTTTAATGGAATAAAAGCTTAAGATTTGAACTTGTCAAAAAAAACAAAGGACTCTGAAAAAAAAAGTTTTTTACATGTAAATTTCCCAATATCACGTTTTGTTTGTCAGAACTTCGCCCCTACTCGGAATTCTTAGCTTAAATGTTTATTTTTGTGTTTCAAAACATTCAACAGCTATTTGAAAAGTTTTGAGAAAGCATAATTAATAATTTGTATGTGATAACTTTTGTATATTAGTAATTTGAACCTTGAAAGGCATTCGGAACTAAACACACATTTCGGATATTTTGTCCATTTTCCGAAAATTTAGCTATAGTGTGACCTCTTTTGCAAGGCTTATTTATTGCTGAACTAAACTTAGTAAAATAATAAACACTTGTGTTTATTATTCGTTATTTTGGCCTCTTTTGGATCAAATGCTCTTGTAATATACCAGAGCTGAAAAAAAATTATAGAAAACTTATTCAGTTCTTAATCATGTTTATGTTGAACATGTGGAAATAGCTGAAGTGCGAAACAAGTAAAACGATAGTTCGTCTTCTGAATATTCCTTTATACATATACATTTCTGCACTGTTACTTCAATAGGGCCAAACTAACTTAAGCGATTCCTCTTAATCGATCCTCTCTTTCGCTAATAACTTCGCTAAAGTAGATAAATCTGTAATATTTCTTGTTAATAAAGCAAGCTTTAGAGATTATTCATCCTACAGCACAAAAATATGTTACAAAAAGAGAATCAGTTTTCTGCAATAACGCAAAGAGAGCAACGATGAGGAGAAACCGATGAATGCAGAGAAGCCCTTATGAAAAAATAATGCAGATTTGTTTGATGGAATATTGTTTTTTTAATTGGAGGAAACACTTCTTGTTCAGCTCATTAGTGAAACAATCTTGACGTTGACAAGTCAAATGAAAATCTTTGGAAACGTTTAATAAATGGTGATTCAACTATTGTTCATTTGAATGCATAGAGCTGAACATTGACCTATGCTTGTGTTTAAAGAGCATTTTCTCAACTCTTAATAGGGCAAAATTTGTATACAGCTGTCAATACCATTCCCGAGCAAAGTTGTATAACAACAGCATAACATAGTGATAACAAAATGTACATCATGATTTCATTTTGTTATTTTTTGTTATCAATACGAAGACACATCAACAAATGTTTAGCTGTCAGATCGAGGATGCCACCGACGGGTGAATGACGTCAAATGTTTGTTATCATTATTCAATCTACATAACTAATTGATAACAAAATGAGTTATCAATGAGGAAAATTGGCTGGATAGCTAAACTTGTTATCAATGTGTTTCAAATTATAATATAATGAGATTAGTATATGATATCTTTAGTATAAACTATTGTTATCACGTTTGTTATGTTGCCTGCTTATTCAACCAAAATGAAAGCAAATAAGTTATCAAATGCTTGTTATCGGATAACACAACTTGTTATCTTTTTGTTACCCAACTTTGCTCGGGTTATTAAACAATAATTAAACATGCTTGCTTATTTGTGGCTCTAAATTTTTAGTTGGGAAGGAATGTTAGTGATTGTTACATGCTTTATTGCAGTATTGGTCTACATTGAAGTCATACAATATTCGCTCTTTGGATTCCCACGATAACAATCCCTGAAACTGACGATACACAACAAACAATGAATCCGAAAGAGCGAAAACCTTGATGTTTCAATTTAGCTCAATCCAGCTTTCTTGCATGTGAGAAGTTCTTGGTGATATTCTCACAATGGCCATTCAGAATGGTTCGACGCATGTAGATAAAAGATCATTATGATAAAATTAACGCGTCGTCAGTAAGTTCAGAACGATTATTGTATTTGCAACTGTTAATTTAACTAGTTAAGCTCCGGGTCGATTATTGTATTGAACGTTTTAGAGAAATACAAATAAAGCGTGAACGTGAAGTAATGACCTTCCATCCCATCTTCAAGTGCTCACAACAAGCACAACACTTCATTCTGGCGCTTTAGAGCGTCCTTGTTGTAACTTGTTCAAACATGAAATCTGCCTTGACCGAGTTGGCAGAACGCGCCCACACCCCTTTCTGAACCGAAGGACAGGGACCTAAAGGAATTCAGTAATGTTAGTATAAAATTCATAAACTTATGCCTTTTTTTCCTTAGATATTATAGAATACATAATCGGAAGAAAACCCAAAATCAAACCCTGAAGAAATCTCTGCAGGAATCCTGAGACATTTTCTTGGAAAATTTCTTACGGATTGCTCAGAGGAATATTTCGATAAACTGTCTTAGGAATGCTTGCCGAAATTCTGGAGTCATTTTCAGAAGAAACTAAGGTAGAATCTATCTTAGGAATCCTTGAAGAAAATGTACGAACTTATTATATCACGTGTTAATAACTGGCCAGGGTCAACTACCAAACGAATTTTCAAACTTTCTCCAAAATGGAATTTTCATAGCCGTCAATGGACATTGTTACTAAGAAAACAAATTGAACCAAGATGGGGATTGGACTTCTCTTTGCTAACTGTGAATAAAAACGGATGAAAATGGATGTCCTTCATAGTTTGACGTTTCCTGCAAAAAAGGTGCAAAGGTTGTTCATAATGCGCTGAATTGCACTTTAAGAGCAATCAACAGAATCACATCGGCGACTATACAACTTTTAACAGAACCACTATTCTACATCAGATCGTTCCGACACACTGTGTTGACCGGTTGGCTCTGTGCACGCGTTCGGCATAAACCAGGTGTTTTTCCGAGTTTTTCGCGGTTTTCGCGATCGCAACGCGTGTTAATCTGTGGTTACGGTGGTGAAGAAGAAGAGGATAGTGAAGGTTTGGTGGAAATCGGTGTTAAACCGGCCGAAAACGGCGAAAAAAAGTGACACCCGCGTGCTTTGAAACGGCCAAACAAATCGCCGTCAGCCGGCTCCCCGGCCGTTCTCATTCACTTTTCGGTAGTGCACAGTGTGCTTGAATTGTTTTTCGCTGAAACAAAAAAAAAAGTGTCGAAAGTTTGGGAAGTAAGTGGAATTGAGAAAGTGAGCGATCCACATCAGGGATTCACTACAGTAGTGTCCAGTAGTGCCTACAGTGCGGCACAAAATTTTGGGAACGCCTGGCCATCGCTTTCTTCGACCGAGGAAAAAAGAAGGTAGGATCTTTCCTTTTACTTTTCTTTCGTCAATTTGGGGTAGGTAACGGGTGACCGTTGCCAGTGGAAGTGTTTTCCACTTAAAACAACATGGCGGCCGCTAGTAGCGGCGACCCAGGGGGGTCCGCCAAACGTAGATTGCCAGAATTTATGGATCCAACGAACCAATTTGGCGAATTGACGTTCCTCCAGTTGTCTGGAAAAAACGGAACTCCACTTCCGATCAACCCGTACATTACCGGGAAATCGGTTGAGGCATGTGCCGGCGGTCCAATTGAAAGTGCGAAGACCGAAGCGCAGGGTACCAAGTACACTCTGCGAGTTCGGGACCCAGCCCAAGTTGCCAAATTGCTGAAGCTGACGAAGCTAATTGATGGAACCGAGGTAGAGGTTGTCCCTCACCCCAATCTAAATGTAAGTAGGTGTGTCATCTCGTGCTTCGACCTCATTCAGATGGAGGAAAAGGACATTCTGACTGAGATGATCAGCCAGAAGGTTATTCGGGTACAGCGTATCACCCGAAATGAAAGCGGAAAAAGGGTCAATACACCGGCACTGATTCTTACTTTCTGTAAGACCACTTACCCGGAGTACATCAAAGTTGGCTTGCTGCGCGTTGCTACTCGCCCCTATTTTCCGAACCCGATGCTTTGCTACGGTTGCTTTAGTTACGGGCACACTCGTGTGCGCTGCCCTGGACCGCAACGTTGTGCCAACTGCGCGCAGAACTTCCACGGGGAAGAATGCGGTGAAGCCCCGTCGTGCCGTAACTGCAAGGGTGACCATCGGTCGACCAATCGCCAGTGCCCTGTGTATAAAAAAGAGGTTGAAGTGATCAAGGTGAAAGTGAGTGAAAACCTGAGTTTCCCCGAAGCGAGAAAACGAGTGGAACAACAATCCGGTAGTTACGCCCAAGTAGCCGCCCAACAAAGCGTGTTCGAGAAGAAGCTGAAGGAGCTGGAAGCGGCCATGCTCCAAAAGGATAAGGAAATCGCCAGGTTACATGAAGACAATAAAAAGAAAGAGGAGAGGATCGAGCAGATGATGGCTTTTATCAAGCAGGTTAAGCAGCAGTCTAACCCAGAGAGAGTGCATCATGTGAGCGAAACCGTCGTCGCTGAGAAGCCCCGCCACAGCCGAGAGCAACGAGTGGCCCAGTCGACGGCTGGCCCGATGACACGCTCAAGAAACAACTCCCCGGCCGTTCAGGAGACCAAGCGCGGAAGACCTCCAAAATTCGTTTATCCCAAACCAGCCTCCTCGCCAGACATCAGCCCGCCCCCAAAGAAGACCGCACCCACCACCCATGACCTGACTCAGATGGATTATTCCGGCGAAGAGTCTGAGGTATCGGAGACACCCCCTAACCAGCGTCTTCGATAACCCCACTCTTGAACAACGTTCGAAATACAACGAAGACCCTCGCACGAACACGGACAACGAGACTTTTCGGTTCGGAAGTAGGGAAAGTGTAGTACCTCTTCCGACGCAAGTACGGCAGGATGAAGGAGTCATCCGGGACGTCTTACCCCAACCCGTTGATGACGAGTTCACCTCCGTAGCCGATGGAATCCCACACGACACCACGACATTGCAAACCCACCGAGTTACCATCCACACCGTACCAATATCAAGCAACAGCATCGAAACCAACAACGAGAACTCCGACGATACTACACAAAGTCTTTCCCCAGTGCCAGCTATTGCCGGTGTTTCTGGAAGCAGTCGTGTAGTAGTTTCGGCAATGGCTGGCACTGTGGGACAAGACGTCCCACAGGTCAGTCTTATGAATTCTCAACCACAAACAGGTACTGCCGCGCCTGCAATCTTTTCAGATGCCCACCATACCACACCAACCGCAGCAAATCCCAATCAACAGCAACCAACATCAACTAATCGTCTCGCTATCAACAACCGCACCGAAGTAACTACACAAAGCCTTTCCCCAGTGCCGGCTGTTGCCGGTGGTTCAGGAATCAGTCGTGTAGTTGTTTCGGCAATGGCTGGCACTGTGGGACAAGACGTCCCACAGGTCAGTTTTCGCTTATCCCTACCTCAATCAGGTACTGCCGCGCCTGCAATATTTTCAGGAAACCATCAAACCACACCAACCACAGTGAATCTCGATCGACATCAACCAGCATCAACCAATCGCCTCGCCAACAACAACCATTTCACCGACGATACTACACAAAGTCTTTCCCCAGTGCCGGCTATTGCCGGTGTTTCTGGAAGCAATCGTGTAGTAGTTTCGGCAATGGCTGGCACTGTGGGACAAGACGTCCCACAGGTCAGTCTTTTTAAATTCCCTTCCCAAACGGTTGCTGCTGCGCCTGATTATCTTTCAGGGTACGCCGCATCACCACAATCTCCCGGAGAAGGCCCTTCGAGAGTTCATCGCAGAAACATTACACAAAGCGCTTCCCCAGTGCCGGCTGTTGTCGGTATTGGCAGAACTAGTGTAATGGTTTCGACAGCAGCTGGCACTGTGGGACAAAGCGTCCCACAGGCAAGTGACAGTTTGGTTCTTTCGTCGTCAGAGGCTACCGCACTCCCTCTTTCTCCCACAACAGACACGCCGACCAGAAGAACATCAACCTCATCATCGACCACACGATCAGCTACGGATAGTCGCTCCGGTGGCTGTTTCGCTCTCCAGTGGAATATCCGTGGTCTACGCGCCAACATCAGCGAGCTAAAGCTTCTCATCTCCGACCTCGAACCGTGCGTCGTAGCTTTGCAGGAGACTAAGGTGAACCAGACGGTTGTTCCGCCAGACTTCGTTGGCAGAAACTACACGTTGCTGCTACAGTCGACGAACGCCAACTACTGGCAACATGGTGTCGGCCTTGCCATCCGGGAAGGCATACCGTTCGAACGCATCCAAATCGATACCTCTCTGCATCTCGTTGCTGCTCGCCTTCACGCGCCGATCCAGGCAACTGTTGTGTCGATATACGTTCCGCCTAGTTCAGCTCAGTGCCAGACCGCACTGGATGAACTATTCGACCAGCTGGAAGGCCCGATTTTACTCCTCGGGGACTTCAACGCTCATCACATCGCATGGGGATCGCACCAATCAAGCGCGCTTGGGCGATTCATAGCCGAAACAACCCTGACGAAGCAAATGGTGATCTTGAATGACGGCTCAGCTACCCGCATCGACCCAGCTTCGGGTAACACTTCGGCGATCGATGTGACCATCTGCACAGAAAGTCTGGCTCGGAGGTTCACCTGGCGAACCTTAACAGACACGCACGGTAGCGATCACTTCCCGATTGCAGTATCCATACCTGGGTGGTCGAATCAGCAAACAACGCGACGAAAATGGCTGTACGATCGGGCTGATTGGGAGCTATACGAACGGATTACAGCAGAAACCATCCGCCCAGAGGTCGAGTGGAATGTAGGAAGCTTCACCGAAAAACTAATTGAAGCAGCGTCTAAGTCCATCCCGCGGACTAGTGGCCGAATCGGTCCGAAAGCGGTACCATGGTGGTGCCCCGAGGCAAAGGCGGCAATTCGTCGACGACGAAAATGTCTTCGGTCACTTCGACGTTTACAGCAGGTAAATCCAGATCAACCCGAAGCGTTGGCGGAATTTCAAGCAGCGAAAGCGGAGGCGCGAAAGGCGATTAAAGAAGCGAAGGAGAAATCGTGGGAAAACTTCGTAGGGAAGATCTCCCCGCACAGTACAACGACCGAACTGTGGCGCACGGTTAACACCTTGCGTGGAAATCGGCAGAAACGCTCAGTTATCCTCAAACGGCCTAACGGTTTCACGGACAACCCCGAAGAAGTAGCGGAAGAACTAGCGACGTACTACGGCGAAAGATCGGCGACGTCCAGCTACCCTCCATCGTTTCGGATGGCGAAAATGGCAGCTGAGAGAGAGTCCATAGATGTTTCGTCTAATACCGGCGACGCGTACAACGTTGACATCACCCTAGCCGAACTTCTGTGGGCTCTCGACAAAGGGCGAGGTGCCTCGACAGGTACCGATGGGATAGGGTACCCGCTGCTTCAACGTCTTCCCGTGTCCGTAAAATTTGTACTGCTGGAGCTGCTGAACAAGATCTGGCGCAACGGTGAGTTTCCTGCCAGCTGGCGGAACGCTCTCGTTGTCCCGATTCCAAAATCGAACTGCCAAGATTCCGGTCCTGCTGCCTTCCGTCCTATCTCGCTTACCAGTTGCATGGCGAAGACACTCGAGCGAATTATAAACCGTCGTCTAATCACGGAGCTGGAGTCGAACGGACGACTTGACAAGCGTCAGCACGCTTTTCGTGTGGGACGCGGCACAGACACTTACTTCGCCGAGCTCGAGAAGTCTGTACCGAACGCCGACGAGCACTGTTTGATAGCATCTCTGGATTTGTCGAAGGCATATGACACCACCTGGCGACACGGTATACTTCGCTCCCTGAAATCATGGCGGATACGTGGTCGGATGATGAATCTTCTGCAGAGTTTCCTCTCGGAGCGAACGTTTCAGGTGTCGTTGGGTGGTTACACGTCCAGAGAACAAAAGCTGGAAAATGGTGTGCCGCAGGGATCAGTGTTATCCGTAACGCTGTTCTTGGTGGCGATGCAGCCTATCTTCCGGGTATTGCCGAATGGGGTCGACATACTCTTATACGCCGACGATATCCTCCTCATCGTCAAAAGAGCTAAAAACGAAGGGCTACACACGAAATTACAGGCCGCCGTGAAGGCTGTCTATAAGTGGGCGAATAGTGTTGGATTTGCCATGTCTGCTGCCAAGTCGCATGTATTCTACTGCAGCCCGAATGCGCGTCGGGAGCCTGCGCGGAACATCATGGTTGAACAAGTCTCCATCCCGAAAACCAACCGGCTGAGGGTTTTAGGGGTCACTGTGGACCGTACCTTAACATTCAAACCGCATTGCAAAATGGCCAAGAAAGCATGTGAGTCACGGCTGAGAATACTCCAAATGATCGGAGCAAAACTACCGCGAGGCAATCGGACAAGTCTACTACAAGTCGGATCGGCGTTGGTAACAGCAAAACTGACGTACGGTATCGGATTGGTGAGCCGAGGAGGTCCAGCAACATTGCAGACCCTCGCTCCGGCATATAACAAAATGGTTCGGTTTGCTTCTGGAGCGTTTGTCACCAGCCCGATAATTTCGGTCATGGCCGAAGCGGGAACCCTACCATTTGAACTGCTAGCGGTTCAGTGTGTAGCGAGGATAGCAATCCGTATTCTGACGAAGAACAGTTGTAACAACACTCTTCCCTTGATTCGACGTGCTTCGGAACGTTTGGAGGAACTAACCGACGCAGCACTCCCTGCTGTCGGTCACCTTGAGAGACAGGGCGATCGTGCTTGGAATGAACGGAAACCTTCGATTGTGTGGGACGTGAAGAGAAATATTCGAGCCGGTGACCCTCCGGAGAAAGTCCGCCCAGTCGTCCAACAACTTCTGTCGACACGCTTCCGCAACTCGACCTTCGTCTACACTGACGGTTCAAAGCGTGAAGACACGGTAGGAGCCGCTTTTTATAACAACGGCATCTCCGGAACCTTTAGTCTACCGAAGGAGTGCAGCGTTTTCTCTGCAGAAGCGTATGCGATCAAGAAAGCGGTTTCAATTCCAAACATTCGGAACGAGGTGGTGATCCTAACGGATTCGGCGAGTTGCCTGCAGGCCCTAGAGGCCGGATCTTCAAAGCACACGTGGATTCAGGAGGTTGAAAACATAGTGCGAAACAAAAACGTTCGGTTTTGTTGGATCCCGGGACATGCTGGCATAACCGGAAATAATGAAGCCGACCGCTTGGCCAACGAAGCTCGACAACAACCGGCTATCGACATCCCTATCCCCGGCGAAGATGTACTGAGAGCGACGAAAGCAGCCATACGGCGCCGATGGGATTGCCAATGGTTTAGAATAAGAGATAACAAGTTGAGAGAAATCAAGCACGATACCAAGAGATGGACAGAACGTGGCAATGCTGCCGACCAACGCGTGCTAACGAGGTTGAGAATCGGCCACACCCGGTTCACACACACTTTTCTTTTGAAAAGGGAATCTCCGCCTACTTGCGAGTGTTGTGGAACCACAATTGATGTGCGGCATCTTATTCTGCACTGCAGGAAGTTTGATCACGAAAGAAGAAGATACGGCATCGATACGCTAAGCTTGAAAGAAGCCCTCGATGACAATCTAGAGAGAACAACGAGGCTGTTGAAGTATCTACACGAAACAGGATTGTACAAGACATTGTGAACATCGAAAATGAATATCGTCATGTAAATTAGATTGAACATCTTTCACCGACACGAATGCACCCTTCTGGTGTAAAGTGTCATTAATAAACAAACAAAAAAAAAAAAACTATTCTACATAAATTAAATAGAAATGATGTTTGTATCACACAGTTTGTTTTCCATTCTTTCAGTACTGAATTATAACGTGCATTTTAAAAGCCACTGAAAATAAGCAACTCAGTTGGGTGTATTTCCGATTTCTATTCCTAGCAGAATAAGCAGTCACATTTCATGTTTCCAATATTTTGATTTAGCGACCATCCCGGTTGTTCGTTGAAGGTGCTGAAAGCATTTCGCTTCCGTTCAAGTAGTCTCACAACTCATCCCTTTTAGGCACATCTATGGAGCACATCGTATCGAACGCGCAATTGTTCAATCGTTCCGCAAATAAACGCCTAAAGCTTTCGTAATCGCATAGCGTTTGACCTCGGGGACACCCGGGAATGTGTACCGCACGCTCCTGGTGGCTAAGCATGACATGGGTTCCGTTGGTACACCTGAAAAGTTAAGATTTATGGCCAAATTATCTGATGTTTGATTGATTGTAATACTCACTCAAATTGTGTGAACACCAAATTTGATGCAAACGCATCGATTTCACTGACCCTCCACTGTCGTTTCCGCTCGAAATCCTTATGCGTTAGCGGATACTCATCGCGGTGGAGACCAAGGAAAGCCATGCTCTTCAACAGCGTTCCCGAATGGGTGAAATAGAACGTGTGCGGTTCCAATTCCCCATCAAATCGCTTCAGCAAATCCCCAAAAGCACTGCAAGCCTGCTCGTACGTCAACTCGTACCCATATCCATCGATCCAATAGTACTCCAAATCCTCTCCAAACTCCAACAATTTCACAGACAGCTTATCGAACAAAGTGCACCACGGTGAAGTGTGCTTCTTGTTCCACGCCGTCTCGAAAGCACACGTCTGGTACATCAGGTGGATGCTATCAGCGTCCAGGAACGTTCCCACCTTCTTAGAGATTCTACCGATTGCTTCCTTCATCGGTTTGCTATTGTAGAATAATTCCACCTCTCGAATTGCCTCCGGGTTGTGCTTTATCTCACTCCTCCATCGTTGGCAAAGTTTGTAAAATCTCAACACCGGATCCCGCGAGAGCGCAGTTGGGTAATCCACATCTACCGTTCTGCCAAACAATCCTAGACTGAAATTTCTCGCGCTGTTTTCAGCACGTTCCGTCTTTGTGAATTTAAAATAGAAATCCTCCTTTTGATAATCTTGCGGCAGGTGCCTTCCGTATCGCGTTCGGAACCGCTTACCCAGCTGCTGCATCTCATCTACCCCTTCGGCCACCAGCATCTTTTCCTCTTCAACCCTCAACATCGGTTTCCACCGTTCGAACATTTCCAGTTCCTTCTTGCACAGCTTTCCATGCTGCAAGATGTCGTCCCGGATGCCCACCAGATCCGTGATCATCCGCTCGATCACCTTTTTCGACGGGTTTCGCGTCCCGTGTCGGAACAGTCCCCACGTGCGCCGTACCTGACATCCATCAATCTGGCCAATCGGATTGTATCCCCCGTCGCGGAAAATATGCCGGTACGGAGTTTTGGTTGCCAACCGCCGATGGACAGTCTCCCAAGGTTTCTCCGAACAGGCCTGCCCGAGAACCACCGTGGTCACCGAAATCCAGCAGACTATCAGCAATCGCAACGCCAACAGAGGTGACGATGGCATTTTAGCATTGCACTCGCGCGCGGGGGCCGGAAGCAAACTACCACGGACGAAAGGATTTCTATATGGTTTTATACTAAATCCTTGCAAACCTTGGCGAACAATTACGATAGACAACAGACGAGTGGCCGAGCCGAGCCGAAAACAGCGGTTCCGTCAAAACAAATAAACACCACCCACCACCAGCTCATTCATGCGCAATCAGTTGTAACGGTAGTATGCCAACGTACACTGAACGAAAGCTCCAGCCTTACATTGAATGATTTGTAATACACAAGGCTGAAAATATTCATATTCCTTATTTTGAATGATTATCAAGGAATATGATGCATCCTCATGCATCTGAACAAAAATCATCCAATTCTGAAATGACTTCTATTATATTTCCGTATAACAATAAGTAGACAGTTGAATTAAGACAACACAAATGAATACCATGCAATAACTGACGGATGTTATTTTCTACCATGCTCCTAATCAAAAATCATTCAACTATCGTGTGAAACATCATACGGATAACTAACGATCCTAAACGTCAAATTGTTCTTGGAATGTTTACCTAAAAATGGTTGAAGCAGCGTGGTGTTCCTAGTTTTGCCTTTTGGATTTCACAGGTAATTTCATTTTATAAAGGATTTTCCAGAATTATTTCTATAGAAATTATGTTTATTACTTTCAAGCTCGCATTCAAGTGTACAAAAACCACAAATCGTGCATCCCAAGGACTTTAGTTAGAATTCTGGAGTCACATCAGCAGCCGCTTCATGCAGGTGTCGTGCGGCCATGAGATCAATAATTGTAATAGTGAATTTGTGATATTGTTAATTTACAATAAAATATAATGTGTATAAAACTTTAATCGTTTGGTTATTGTTTGAAGTCGATTTGTATAATTTTCGTTATTACCAGGCATGTAATGACGGTTGTTTACATTGACGTATGAAAATCATTCAAACTCAAGCATCTTTTGAAAGGATGAAAATACTTTCAAGATAGGATGATTTCCATACAGTGCGATTTGTAAACAGATGATTTCACTGGAGATGAAAATCATCTTGAATGTGTCTGAAAATAGGTATGGGGCTCGGATGAGGCAAAAATCATTCAATCTATGGCGGGTGATTTCGTTCAGTGTAGTTATGAATGGGTGCACGGGTATGTGTGAAGGCGACGAATCAATGAACAGGAAATTGATCTAGTGACCGCTAGGTGGTGGCAGTACTGCTACTGAAAGTGTGAAAGGGGCTTGTTATTCGTAAAATCCCGATCAAAACGTATACCTACCCATGAATTAAATTTTATCACTTATTAGGCCGGAACAAATTTGAAATTCTACTTTTGTCTCCCCCCCCTCCAAAATTTCCAAAAAGTCAGAAGGGGGAAACAAATAAAATATCTTATTTTCAGTGTAGATTTTCATTATTTTCCGTGTTTTTTAGCTAGCTTTGTAATTCGTCTTTACTGTATTATATGAGATAACAGGTGTTAATGGATTACAAGTCCTCAATCTGTTCGTTTTTGGTAACAGTGTGGTCTATAGAAATAGATTTTTTTTTATGATTTACATGAATTCTTCTCTTCTGGGCATTACGTGCCCACCGGGACAGAGCCTGCTTCTCAGCTTAGTGTCCTTATGAACACTTTCACAATTATTAACTGGGAGCTTTCTTTGCCTAAGTTGCCATTTTCGCATTCGTATATCATGTGGCAGGTACGATGACACTTAATGCCCAGGGAAGTTAAGAAAATAGCGAAAAGATCCTGGACCGACCGGGAGTGTTACATTAGGGCTGTTCAAAATAAAAAAAAATTGAAAATTCAATCTCCCATATCTTTCTTACAATCCTTACCATAAAAATAGAGTTCGGTGAAATTTTCAGCTTTCTAGGTAGTGATTTGAAGGTGGCCCAAAGACGATGTTGGTTTATATGGAAATTACTATGGAGAAATGTTGAAAAATGTTCCAAGCACTTTAGTATCGGAATGTATGTACAAATTTATCATCCCATAGTAAAAACTCATTCTTCGAACCATAACAAAGAAGTTTGCTGAAGAGAGCAATTCAATCCGACCGATAGGAGAAAAGATATTCATGAGTTTGTTAGCTATTATTTAGCTTCACATCTACAAAATCCAAAACAAAATTTGCTCAAAACGGATTTGTTTTTTCAGCAACTTCCTTCATTAAGACTTGAAGAATAAGTTTTCTCTATGGGATGATATATTTGTACTTACAGTACTAACGTAATTGGAACATTTTTTAGAATTTCTGAATATTAATTTTCATATAAACCTACATCGTCTTTGGGCCACCTTTAAATCATCACATAGAAAGCTGAAAATTTCGCATAACACTGTTTTTATGGTGAAGATTATAAGGAAGATATGAGAGATTGTACTTTCAAAAATTTTTAAAATTTGAATAGCCCTTATGTTACATGCATGTTGGACCAAATTGATACAATCTAAATATGATTTCAAGTTGGATATAAGTGCAACATTTTCGCAGTCTTCTTGAAATTGTTAATAGATAGAGTACAATTTGAAAGCCGTTTTATGGAAAATGTTATGCGATCGATGTTACGAACAATGAACCGTGCCGTGTTTATTATTCAAACATTTTGATTTGACGGATATTGCGAATCTTTACTTAAATCCGCAGACTGTCCAACAAGTTGTGCGCCCGTGGCCCATGCGCCGAGTTGTGCGCCAGCCAAAAAGTAAATAAAGAAATGTCAAAATATCTCGCCCAGGAAGTGAATCACTTTTAGGGCTCGAGCCCTAAACTGGAGAGCGATCATAAATGTTTTATCGATACAAAGCATACGGAATAAAATTGTTCGTACCTTCTTGTGTTTAAGTTGCAAGCGATTGAAATGATTTTGACCGACCCACAAGTCGGCGCATAATCGATCGGCGCGCAACTGCGGTTTTGAGAAAAGATTCGCAAAGTGCCCAACTAGTACCAGACCATGGCGCGTAACACTCGAAGTGAAGAGGAAGTGATCGAAATGCTAAAAATTCTCGAGAAGCTCAATATATGTGGCAAACATGCTTTTTCGCCATATGAGAATAAAAAATGATGAATTTCCCTGAATTTCCATTTTATTATTTTTTGTCCCCCCCCCCCCTCGACACATTTTGATGGAAGGTGACAAAAGAAGATTTTAAGATTTGTTCCGGCCTTATTCCATCGTTTAAATCATTGGTTAAGGTACCGCGGGGTAAGTGGGTAAATGGGGTAAGTGAAAACAATTGGTATATTTAACTGAATATGTAAATTAACGTTTTTAACCTTCCTAATGCATTACACATTATGCATTAAGGCTAAGTAGACCGTCATTCGTTTTGGCAACAATGATGACTTTTCAGCTTGCATTTCAAAGTGATAAAACTCAGTCTTGATAGTTCATATTGACATGAAAATGTATCACTGTACGCGCTAACATGCATGAAGTATGCTGATACTTTTTCAGCTGTGTCAGTGCAAAACCAACTGATTTTCTTTGATTCGAAATCGTGAGATAAATTAGCAACAATCACCAACGACGCGTACAAATTTCAATGACGGCCTACTTCGCCTTAAGGGTCAAAAATGACCCATGATTTTAAAACGCTCTCAAAAATCCATTTTTGAACCGATTTCCGTTCTTTTAGCTTTATATGAAAAATATGGAACTCTAGAATGGAACCCTGAAAATTGTTTGTCAGTATGACCATTCTGGACGCAAGAGCACAAGGGAACCTGGAACCTGTTTCAGAAGGAACTGGCGTATATCATATTCAGCAGTTCATACACATGTCTATAACGACGGTTCAAATTTCATGGTTTTTCATTCAGATTTACAAGAGAACCAAGAGGACCAACATTTAGATTTGGCCGGTATTTCGGAGTATTCCGGAACCGGTTCCGCTAGGGTGTGATGTGAACAATTTCAGACCATCATATAGTACCATCATGCGACGGCTCAAAATACATGATTTTTCATCCAGATGTAAATGGACACCATGCCATATACCTGGCGTTACGCACCAAGTGGAACAGAGCCTGCGTCTCAGCATTTATTATCGGAGAGGTTTGCCATATTGTATACCTGGGAAGTCGAAAAAAATTCCAACCCGAAAGGATCCTCGACCGGTGGGAATCGTTTTATCTTACTGAAAAGCTGCGCGTTTACCGCTGAGGCTATATTGGTCTCTTGAACATGAAGTTATCATACTTGAATTTTATTTCCGTTATTACCAAATAAGTAAAAAAAATGTAATATAGGGGCCTATTATGTAAATCGAGCAGATTCATGTGACTCGTCTGTATTCATTGTCGATCAAAGCAAGCATGCATATTTTAGATGTCACCCGTCGACTCCCATAGTAATCCAGTCACATAGAGTGACAACTGTCGAAAAACTCGAGTGACAGAGCTAAGTCGAGCGAATTTTTCGGTCGACAGTGACACCAGTCGAGTCATTTTGATCGACTCGACTTATAAAATAGACCCCATAAGGAATCGAAATCATTCGACATAATTCATGTTTTGGATAAGCAAAACGACATTTTATTGCTAGCAAATTATAACTTTTGACATCAATCGCAATTTTGAGACCTGCTCAAATAGCGCACCAGACATCATTTTAGGAAAACCTCAGATATTCCTTCAAGAATCACTCTCTTCATATATCCAGAGGTTCTTCCAGAGAATTCTCCAGGAATTATTTCGAAAATTCCTTCAGAAAAAATCCCTACCGTAATTCTTACAGCAATTTCTTCACTAGGGCTTTTGCCAAAGATTCCTCCAGGAAAATATATTGTTTTCCATGATACATTTTAGACCAGTTTTGATAGGGCTCCATGAATATCTTAGCAATTCCTCCTGGAGTTTCTCCAGGGATTCGATAAGCAATTCATCCTCGGATTCCTGCAAACAATATTTACAGGCATTTAATTTGGTTATCGGTCTATTTTACTCGAAGTAAGAGGGAGCATGGAGAAGAAAGCAATGAATACTAGATGGATAGGTACCGTAAGGGAACGGCGAGAGAAATTGGATTAGATGTTGAAGAAGGTATACCATATGGAACAGCATTACTTGAAACGTCCTTCTTTCTGGCTAACGTCCCCTATGGGAACGGCTTGGCGTGTTATTCGAATAATACTACCAAGACATCCAAGACATTTACGGGGATTCCTTTAGAGATTTCGAAAGGAGTTTCTGCAAGAATGTCTCTAGTGAATACTAAAGTAAATTTTTTACTGGAATTCTTCCAGAAGATTCTCCCAGAAATCCTCCAAGATCTGTTTAAGGAAAGCTGCGGAATTTCTCCAGATATTTTTTAAACGATTTTTTCTGGTATTCTTTCAGAGATTCCTCTAGAAAATCAAGGATTCTTGCAGAGAATTTTCAAGGCAACACTTTTTTTATTTTATGAAGGGATTATTAGAGTATGGTAATATTCATATCTTCAAGGTTTCCCCCAGAAATTTCTCTAAGAGTTACACTAGGACATTTTGTTTCAATGGTTACTCAAGATATTTATTTAGTGATTTCTTCAGAATTTTCCCCGATGATTCCTCCACGGAAACATACAAAGATATCCTCAAGAAGTCCTCTCAAGATGCTTCCAGGAATTATTCCGAAAATTTCTTCTTGGATTCCTCCCTGGATTACTCCAGGGATTCTACCAGGAATTTTTGCAAGTGTTTCTCAACTTACATATTCCTCAAGAATTTCTTGGAGGAATTCTCCCAGAGTTACCACAAGGAAAATCGCGACATGAATTATTTTCATAATTTCTCTAGACTGACTTGGACTTGTTCTGAACCTCCAACGGGGATTCCTCTAAGAGTTCTCTTGAAATTCCTTCAATGATTCTCCTATGAATTCCTGCAGGAATTTAGTCATACATTATGCTAAGAACTACTTCAGGGATTATTTTACGAAAATCTCTACAAATATTCCTCCAGTTAATCCTCTACATTGATTTTTTTTTGGTAAATCTCTTCATGGAAACCTCCAAAGATTTCTTCTGGGATTTCTTGAAGAATTATTCCAGGGATTTTTCCAGAAGAGTCAAAACAGGGGCTACAGGGGTTTTTCCAGGGATTTCTCTACAAATTCTACCAGCATTCGTCGTGGGACACCTCCAAGGATTCTCCAAAAATCCTCCAGAAGCCCTTTAGAAATTCCTACAGGATTATCTCCAGAGGCTCATCCAGGGATTTTTCTAGTAAAATCTCTACAGCGATTCCTGCAGGGATTTCTTCAGCTTTTTCATCAGGAATATCACAAAGGATTGCTTTAAAAAAAATTCCCAATGATTTCCTCTAGAAATTGTCCAAGTATGAGCTGGTAGAAAATCAACTGCAATTTTAATGAAATATGCTTTTCGTGTACGCAGTCTTTATTATAAAAAAGCCGTTGAAAAAAAAAAGAGAGCCAAAAAGCATATTTTATGTTCCAGGGATATTTTCATAAATTCCTCTAGAGAATTCTTCTAGGAATCCCTCGATTGGCTCTTGCAAGAATTACTTCAGACATTTTTCCAGGAATTCAACCGGGGAGGCTTCAAGGGATTACTTTATTTTTTTCTAGAATTACAACGCATTTATCCGCATCGACCAAGGAGTGTGGGTTCGATTCCCGCTTCAGTTAGGAAAACTTTTCGTCGGGAACGTGTTTCGATTATGAAATTGGGCGTTGCATGCTGGTCCGTGGTCTGGTGTGGTGCTTCTTTAAAAGGACAAAAGGTCCACTTGAAGCATTTACGTGAAGGTGTTTTTTAAGGTTTCTCCAGGGATTGCTCTAGGAATCTTTTCAGAAGCTCATCTAGGATTCTTTCAAACATCTTCTTGAGAAAATAAGTTCCTAGAGGAATCTTTAAAAATCGCAGATGAAATTCAGGATGAATTATTATTCATTTTGATGAAATCTCTGGAGGAATTCATGGGTAAATCTATGTAGGAATTTATAGAGGATTCTCGAAGAATTGCCCGGAGGAGTTTTTGGAGGCCCAGAACGAGTCTCTGAAGAAATTTGAAGGGGAATTCCTGGAAGATTACCTAATAAAATCCTTAGAAGAATTCATGTAGCGATTTCCTGGATGCATGCCTGAGGAAATTCCTAAAGTAAACTTTTGAGGAATCCCTATAGAAATTCAAGAAGTTATTTATTGTAGAATCCCTAGATGAATCCCTCCAGGAGAATTTCGGGAGCGATCCCGAAGGAAATCTCAGGAATAATTTGTAGAAGAATCTCGAGAAGACTACCAGAGAATATTCTGAAGAAACAAATGGAGAAATATCTGGAGTAATGCTTCAAGAAATCGTTGTATTGTATTTTGGAGGAAGCCTTAAAGACATCACTGCATAAATCCTTGTAGAAATATTCCTGGAGGAATGCTAAGAAGAGTCCCCGACCAGATAGAAGAAACAAGATATGAACAGTTTTGCTCTTATATGATTTTATTATAAGACCAGTTGTTATAAAACATATACCGGTAGTAGTTGGAATAACAAATTTAACACCAAATAAATATACACCAAATATATTATACTACAGTCGACTCTCCACATCTCGATGTTCTACATCTCGATATCTCTCCCTATGTCGATGATTTTTTCGGTACCTTCAATCTGCATACATTTTCACTCTCCATATCTCGATATCCTCCTTATCTCGATATCTCCCTATCTCGATGTTGTTTTCCTTTCCCAATTTTCTCTCCGTATGTCGATATGCCCATTATCAAAGGCTACTAGACTAGATTTTAGAGATTCAAAACAATTTGCGAAGACAAAATGACATCTGTTTGTTTTTGATTTTCCTGGCAACGGAGTGATTTTCAATCTATATTCGTTAAAAATTTGTTCTATGTCTCGATCTCTCCCTATCTCGATGGTCCCTTCGATATCGAGATGTGGAGAGGCGACTGTAATATGATTACAAAACGTGTTCCGACCTGTCACAACAAAACAACATGATTGCAAATTTTGTTATTGTTCATAACTTTAGATGTTATTCACAACCAACTTACACATGCAATGTAAGAAATATAACAAATGTCATGTAATTAATCTGATACAAAAAATGTGACGAGTTAAGAACAAAGCCATATTGACAAAGTTATATGAACTTCTGTTATTATAACAGCTTTTGTTACAATATGTCATAATCTTGTTATGTGATTCTAGACGGATGTCTGAGAAGCCTGAGTGGCCCAGAAGTAATATCTGAAAACAGTTCCCTGAGGAATCGTTCGAGAGATTCCTGGAGAAATTCTAGTTAAAATTTTACTGAAGACATTCCCGCAGAAAGTCTTGGCGAAATGCCTGTAGAAATATCCCTGCAAAAATTCCTGGAATAATCCTTGGAAACGAGTTTGTCTACCTCGGATCCTTGTTGACGGCTGGCAACAATGTTAGTCGGGAAATACGAAGGCGCATCATCAGCGGAAGTCGTGCCTACTATGGGCTCCAGAAGAAACTGCGGTCAAGAAAGATTCACCCCCGCACCAAATGTACGATGTACAAAACGCTCATAAGACCGGTAGTCCTCTATGGGCATGAGGCGTGGACTATGCTCGAGAAGGACTTGCAAGCTATTGGGGTTTGCGAACGCCGAGTGCTAAGGACGATCTTCGGCGGCGTACAAGAGAACGGCGTGTGGCGGCGAAGGATGAACCACGAGCTCGCTCAACTCTACGGCGAACCCAGTATCGTGAAGGTAGCTAAAGCTGGAAGGATACGCTGGGCAGGGCATGTTGCAAGAATGCCAGACAACAACCCTGTAAAGATGGTGTTCGCTACGAAACCGGTCGGAACAAGAAGGCGTGGGGCGCAGCGAGCTAGGTGGATTGACCAGGTGCACCAGGACCTGGAGAGCGTGGGTCACAGTCGAGGATGGAGAGAAGCGGCCATGATCCGAGTGAATTGGCGAATAATTGTTGGCGAGGCTTTATCAAGATAATTGATGTAAAGCCAAATAAGTAAGTAAGTAATCCTTGGAAAAATCCCTGGAGGAACTTCTGTCAACATTCTTGATGGAATTGCTGGTATTTGTGGAGTTCTATCGGAAAAGGTCTGGTAGCGAACAAAATTTGCTTCTTGGAGAAATCTCAGGGTAACCGCTTGTGGAGCCCATGGAAAAAATCGCTGTAAGGATTACAGTAGAGATTACCGTGCACAGTATGCAACCAGTGGATTACAACAAAATTGTATCACAATTATATAAAGATTTGTTACAAATATCAGTTTTTTTCATTTTTGTTCATACACGTTGAGCTGTAATAATGTCCTTACATAATTAAAACAAAATCAGTTATAATAACAAAGGTTGTTTCAAATTTGTTTAATTCAATAACATAATTATTAAACAAATCGTGATAAAAAATCTGAAGGAAGTTACTTATACATGTGCGCTTTTATTCATGAAAAAACACAAAAAAAATTGTTATAATTAAGTTATGGATAATGACAAACTGAGTTATATTTTTGTTTGATTTGAAACATAATAAGTTACATTTTTGTTTAAATTATATTATATTTTGTTTCAATTTTGTTTAGTATAGAGGAAATTGTATTGTATTTTTTGTTATTTTATCTACTACCGACCAGTGGGTTACAACAATATTGTAGCACGATTATTTCAAGATTTATTTCAAATATCAAATTTTGTTTCAGTTTTGCTAGAAGTACTTTGAATTCATGGAAGAAATTTAAACATGATTGAAACAAAACCAGTTATAATAACAAAAGCTGCTTCTAATTTGTTACTAGTTAGAACATAATTATAATACATTTTTCATAAAATTTGTGAGAGCAATTGCTTATAACAAATTTTGCTATAATTCAGTAATGAAAATTAACAAAATGAGTTATATTTGGGTTTGATTCGAAACATAATGAGTTACACTTTTGTTTAAGTTATAACATATTTTGTTTCAGTTTAGTTTAGTTTAGAGTAAATTGTGTTATAATTTTTATTGTTTTAACTACTAACCATTCAAAATTATAACATACTTTGTTAGAAAAAACGCGCTAACGGAATAACAAAATCTGTTTCAACTCTGTTGTAATCCACTGGTCAGGTTACTCTAGCTTTTACTGTATACCTCCCTAATTCTCTGGTCCGTTCAAAATCCAGTTATGGAGAGTTGACTGTACAATCATTTTTTTATGTTTTTATGTTTGGGAAGCCCAGCGGTAAACACGCAGCATCTCAGCTAGACCAAACTAAGGGGCATGGGTTCGAATCCCACCGGACAAGCATCTTTCCGGGTTGGAAATTTTTTCGACTTCCCAGGCATACAATATCATCGTGCTTGCCAAGCGATATACATAGGCAAAAATAGTCAGATGGCAAACCTCTCCGGTAATAAATGTGAAGCTGAGAAGCAGGCTCTGTTCCACTAGGTGCGTAACGCCAGGTTTATGGCATGGTGTCCATTTACATCAGGATGAAAAATCATGTATTTTGAGCCGTCGCATGATGGTACTATATGATGGTCTGAAAATGTCCACATTGTAGTAAACGGAGCTATTTTTCACTTTTATGCAGAATCTAAACTTTTCGCTTACGGACTACTCAATCCATCTCGCGCTAAATTAACAACGGTCCAACAGTCGCAAAATTCCAATCTAGACTAAAAACCTACTTCCCCATCTCCAAGAGTAAACGAATGCCAACGTTCGAATCTATTCCGTTTTCTCTTTCGCACTCCTTCCAGTTCGTTTCTCTGTCATGTATCTGCCGGCAACCTCATCTCGTTCACGAGAATCGGTAGGTTGTGCAGAACAGACTCACACATACAACTATCGTCATTCATTATCATCATCATCATTGATTCCATTTTGGCGCTGTTTCAACAATCCTATGCGCAGCTCACAAGCACTCTCAATATGATTCAATCAAATATACAGCTCATTCACTACATCTCCAAGGGCGCTGCCATAGTAAACGCGTCGAGCGATGCGTGCGCGTGTGCGAGCCCGCAAAGCAGAATATCAACAACAGGAAATCCTTTGATCGCATCGCGTTCGCGGACGCGGACGCGTTAGGGCGATGACATATTGCAGGAGTAGAGAAGGGATAAAAGGAGAGAAGAGAAAAGAGTCAAAGCTCTCTCAATGCAAACTATATGGAAAACGCGCTTACCTGGTATACTGAAGGCGAAGTGAAGAGGTTCAAAGAGATCTGTGGAAATCATTTGCTGCTTCGACGCGCAAGAACGCAAGTGAACGCTAGAGGAATATGATATGACTGCGCTCGTTCTTGGCGTAAATGGAGCACGGATCAGAACGTTTGCTAGTAAATTAAATCCACAAATAGGGAATTTTATAATTAAATGAATTAACTTTTGTAACTTATCATAATTACAACTGATTTATTGATAAACTGTTACCGTGATGAATCAAAATCCGGACACTCTGGTGAAATTCAATCATTTCAATGTTAAATATCCTTCCTAGTGTGAGAATATTATTCCTACTATTAATGTCAACTATTGTTGACCATTGTAACATGAATCGACATCAAGTTAGTCTTGTAAATCATTAACAAAGACAAAAACAAAAGTCGGTTCCGCTCAGAAGAGCGTTTGCTTTCAAAATTAACGATAACCAAAGAAATTCTACTCAATGCGCCATCGCGTTTCGGCGATTCATCACGCGTTTGTTACGTGCTTATCATATGTGATTCATGTTCTGTAGTGATTTGTTTGTATTTTGTTCTCGGTAAAGTCAATAGTTTCGAAGAAATTAATGAAATGCATGTAATTCTGTGCTAGAAAAAGACTGTCCGGATACTTATATGTGTGGTTTCGAATCCTGACACAGTGTGTTAGCATACAATTTTTCAAAGTTCAAAAAGAAATACAACATCATAATTGTTCGAAAACCTGGAAAACTCGTTGAATGTTGTACCGTTGTGATTTTAAATAGTATTAACTGAAAATGTTTGTAAATTATGTGTAATTATTGGGGGAACGATGCACATATCACAAGTATCTTTTGAAGACTTCAAAACCTACGTTTTATGATGTTTTTGTGTAATCCAACAGAGGAACAACATTATTTTTACAAATCCATGAATCTTTGTATCGTGACATCAAGGTATGTTTAATGGTTTTTATTTTTTTTTTAAGAACAACTGCGATTTTTTGAATGTCCGGATTTTGATTCATGTGTGCGGATTTATGGACACGACATGATGCAGAATTAACTCAATTTTCATTAAATTCATTGTAAATTTAGTGAAAATTATCAAGTTCTAACCTAAAAGCTATCATCCCAAAGTAATGCATAATAAAATAACGATTAACCAATCGTATGCAAGCATTTGAATATGTGTATCATCTTAGGTGTTCGGGTTTTGATGCATCACAGTAATCAGTATTTTTGTTTTCTATATTATTTTATTGCTTTCTCCAGTTGATAACTACTTCAGAACATCTTTTATCATTAATTGTGGTGGAAGAATCCCTACTTGGTATTGTTGGCGAAAATGAAAAACTGTTTTCGATCGAAATGGCATTTGAATATAAATAAGAACAGGGGTGAATAATATTTTGCTTGTTCAGCACTAATCTCTCTTTTAACTATCTATATTTTTCAACATTTTTATTACAATCATGAATAATTATAATTCGTCAATCATACATTCCTTATTTCTATTTGTCTTGTTTCCTGTATACATTTTCCTCATGAATCGAGATAAAAAGATGTCGAAGAATGTGATCAGTTGATCATGTAAGCTCAGGCTTTGATTTAAACTTTCATCAGTTTGAATATTCACTCTTGTATAATTTTCAGAGTACTCTTGGCTTTATGTGACTCCATTTTGCTGATTTGAAGAGCTGTTAGATGATTTGACAGCAAATAAACAGAAATACAGAATGATAATACTGACATCTAAATTAGAAAAAAAAATCAGATGGATTTTCCATCGAAAATTGAAATTCAAGGTAAAAGCAATATTCTCCGTCCCAACCTCACCTATCTAAAATAATCTATCCAGCCCAATGTGAAACAAAACCAAAACAACGCCATTATGGGTTCCGGGCAATTCGATCGGATAAACCTTAAGTAACTGTTTGTAAAACGCCTCTAAAAACAGGAAATCTTCCTAGAGTTCTTGATTACGATTCAATATCAAGCACCAGTTCAATAAAATTTTGTGAAATATTGTGTGCAACACTATCATCCAAAGAATTGCTGTTCCATGATTCGATATTTCCATGAGTCGATGGTCCCTTCATTATCGACTCATGGAGGTTTCACTGTATCTAGATATTTTGTGCAACACTATGGCTTACGTAAAACAAACTTGCTCCTGGTGGATCACTTGTCAATGCGGTATATAAAAAATCGACAAGGCATGTTTGATAAAATCTCAAACTATATTAGGGTAAGTGTACCAGTTATGGCCATAGTGGTTCCCTATTTGGCCATACGTGATTACTTTAATGTCTTCAAATTTTGAAATTTTTTGTGTATTGTAGTAGTTAGTTTTAAGATATATCTTGATGTTAAAGCATATAAAAAGACTTAAAATGTGAAAGTTATCAAAATGTCACATATGGCCAAATAGGGAACCACTATGACCATAACTGGTACACTTTCCCTACTTAGTACAGACAGAAAGCGAGGATGTGAAAGAGGAGCGTACGCGTTGAAGGTCTCTCCATGCATGTTGTATGAAAATCGCGCTTACCTGGCATACTGAAGCGATGCGAAGAGGGATGGAAAGTGTGGTCAAGCGTGAAAGCAGTTCATGTGGTGCTTCGACGCGCGAAAACGCTTGAAGATAATTTGAACTATTATTGGCAGCACTAATATTGCGCGTGAATTTCGAACTGATGAAAACAGTTGGGAGTAAACTAAATTAACAAACACAAAAAAAAAGTTCTTTTTTATATTTGAAAAAAAAAAAAAAATGTGTGCTTTGTACCACTGAACTGATCTTATACAATAAAATTAGCCAACTCAAAATTATCACTCGGCCATTCCGTAGAAAAAAAAAAAGAAAACCATGGTTTTCTGGTTGTGCACAATGTTCCTTGACTTATAAATAAGAGAGTCGATTTGTTATCAATCATTAAAACCATAGCTTTTACTTTAATAAAGCGGGAAATTGCTCTCAAATTTGATCGATTATTACCCGTTCGGAAAATCAATATTTACTTAAAAATTAACTGCAATTGGAACCATTCGTGATCTTGTTTATAATATCGATGATTCAAGTTTAGAAAAGATTCCCATAAACCATTTAAAGTACTCGTAGAAAAGGTATGCAATTAACATACTATTTCATTCCATAGATACAAACATGATATTATATCTATAACTAGTGTATTGTTTAAACTTCCAGTCGTCGCGCGGTTCACCACCGTCAAAACCACCACACTGCTGTTGTGGACGAAAAGCGAGTTTTTTTTTTCAAAAGTATTGTACAAAATACAACAGCGCGACGACTGAAGTGTTAAGTGAATTTTTCGTTCATAACAGTAGAAGTTTAATAATTTAATTTTGATTGGAAAAAGGCATTCAATTTCAAAATTCTCGAAAATTATAACTTTTTTTGAAAAAATATTCGGTAGGCTTGATAGATATCATTTTTTTAATTTCTTTATTAGTATCATTTCAAACATTACATTCATTTCTTCTGTGTGTTCTGTGTTATTAGACAACACTATCATCCTAATTCGGTAAAACAAATTTAAGATTTTATTAACAACATATTACATTTCATTTGCTGTAGCAGTTCAGATTTTTTACAGGTGAGTTGATTTCACCTGCTTATAAGAGAAAAAACACGTTTTCAATTTACTTAACTTAACTTAACCTAAAAATATAACGCATTAATCGATAGAAAAACAATAGAAGATTGTAACGTTTTTGCCTGAAATTATCAATTATTTTATTTGACATTTGTTCCAATATTTCAACATTGGATATTTTATGTAACACATTAGTACTATACAAGGGAGGAAGCCTTAGAATCATTTTCAAAATTTTATTTTGAATTCTCTGAAGAGCTTTTTTTCCTGGTTACAATCACAACAGCTAGTCCATATTGGTACAGCATACAACATGGTTGGCCTGAAAATTTGTTTGCATATCAAAAGCTTGTTCTTAAGACAAAGTTTTGATTTTCTATTAATAATGGGATAGAGACATTTTACATATTTGTTACATTTGATTTGAACGACCTCAATGTGATTTTTGAAAGTTAAATTCTTGGTCAGATGTAAAAATATTGTATAATATTGGTCCCAAAATGCTGCCTTGGGGAACACCAGCTCTTACAGGAAGTCTTTCAGACCTGAAGTTCTGATAATTAACTTTAAATGTACGGTTTGACAGATAACTTTGAATTATTCTAACAATGTATGTTGGAAAATTAAAGTTTTTTAATTTTACGATCAAGCCTTCAGTGCCAAACACTGTCGAATGCTTTTTCTATATCTAGATAAGCAAGACCAGTAGAATAGCCTTCAGATTTGTTGGAACGAATCAAATTTGTTGCACGTAAAAGTTGATAAGTGGTCGAATGTCCATGGCGGAATCAGAACTGTTTATTGGCAAAAAATGAATGTTCGTTGATGTGGGCCATCATTCTGTTCAAAATTACTTTTTCAAAAAGTTTACTGATGGAGGAAAGCAAACTGATTGGACGATAGCTAGAAGCTTCTGCAGGATTTGTGTCTGGTTTCAAAATTGGTACAACCCTAGCATTTTTTCATTTGTCAGGAAAATATGCTAATTGAAAACATTTGTTAAAAATATCAACTAAGAATAATAAGCTACTTTCGGGAAGTTTCTTGACGAGGATGTAAAAAATTCCATCATCGCCAGGAGCTTTCATATTTTTGAATTTTTTAATAATAGTTCTCATTTCTTCCAAATCAGTATCCCAGGAATTTTCGAAAACGTTCTCTTGATTGAGAATATTTTCGAAGTCCTGAGTAACTTGATTTTCTATTGGACTAGTAAGACCTTAATTAAAATTGTGCGCGCTTTCAAACTGCATAGCAGTTTTCTTCTTCCAATGCCGGTATTGGCTTCTGAGGTTTTTTTTTTAATTTTAGATAATTTCCAAAAATTCTTAGAGCCAAGATACAATTGAGAAATTTTATTTTCAAAATTTTTGTTTCTGAATTGAGAAAAACGTTTCTTATTTATTCTGTTATATTTTTCTCCAATTTTTATGTTGTTCCGCCCACGCATTTACGGATCACCCACAGTGACGGATCACTTTGGCGTTCAACATCGAATAACTTGCCCAAAACATAAACGTTTACGTAAAACATATTTTTCCCATGTTATACTAATTGTCTTCTACCATTTGTAATGTTCAACCGCTAAATAACGGTGTATTTGACAAATGTTTATTTGGTACCACACAGCTATCATTATATGGTCGTTTTCTGTAAGAAGTGCCGTCAGCATTCATAAGCTCCCACAGGTGGTAAAATTCAAATGTTATAGCATAAAACATGCTCGTTCGCTTCGATTCAGTATGAATTCGTCATTGGAAAACATTTTTCTTGATTGTTGATTCTAAATACCAAATATTAGCACTTCTAAATAGTGATCCATAATATGGACCAGGAAATGATTGTTTACTACGGTTATGGATCACATCCAAAGAATGTAGATTTCTTCGCACGCCATCGAGAAGCAGTCTTCCTGCTTGATGAGAAATGATTTTAACAAACTTGATACATTCTACAGAGTCGCCTTTACAGCAGTGTTGGGAAACTCGTGAGTACTCACTGAAAACTGCAAACTCACTCGCGAGTATGAGTTGTACAGCTTGAACTCTCGCGTGAGTATACTCAGTCGTGAGTTTCAGTTGTACAGCTCATACTCGTGAGTGAGTTTTCGACTAACATTTACTCACTCGTGAGTAATTTTACTCACTTGAAATATTGTAAATATTCTAAAAGCTTGCGAATGGCTCAAATAAATAATAAGTAATAAGTAAGGCTATTCTTGGGGTGTCCTTATTCAAATGATAACATGAAAATTTTATTCTGAAAACTATTTGTTGCACGCAAAACGTTATTATAATATGAATTCTTAACACAAGCTGTAATTTATGTTTGGTGTTTCGCTGCGCACGTTGCATCGTAAATGCTCTTTTCTTCAAACGTTACACCTCTACTGGGAAAGATTCTGCTTTTAGCTTTGTGTACTTATGATATGAGCATTTCCACATTTATCAACTATGAGCTTGATTTATTTGTTAATTGACTATTTTTTTTATTCTCTACTTTACGATATGCAGCACTACTGCAATAATAAAAACCTGAGACAGAGACTCGACAAAACGTATCTGAGTTTTGTGCCAAAACTAATAAGCCTCTGATTGGTATGCCAAACAGCGTTGCCAGCAATATTTTGTGCGACAACTTCAGCACCAGCTTTTCAATTTTCACTTTTTTTCGGTTTTCTGACAACACATAGCATTACGATAGATAAGAGATTCCTGCGATTTTTCAACCATTATTGCATAATAGAGTGAAAGATTGTCTACCTGTCAACTATTACTCCGTTACAAGTTGGTGGCGTGCAATCTTGTATTGATATCTTCAGTAGAAAAAAGTTGCAGAAGATAATTCTCTGTACCACATCTAAGTTGTACTCTCTGACAGTTTTAAACTGAAAATAAAAGTTTTGGGATTAATTCGACCTAGACATAAAAATAACTAAATTAAAACACCATCAACTTTCTAATCACGTGGGGCAAGTAAAAAGTTTCTCATTAGAGATTGATTTTGTGTTTTCTTTTTAGGTAGCTATTAGTAAACAAGGTTCGCAATTATCATAGAAAATCGGAACGTGCTTTAAATTCAAGAAACACAATACTCAAAACGATAAAAGATGCAAGATAAGAGAACGCACGGGAATCTCATGGAATGTAAATGTAAAGCTAGTCCAAAACATAAAAATGGGGTATGGGTCTATCCACACAAAAAATAATCCGAACACTATTGAAGGATTCCGTTCCAAAAAATAATTTCTCTTGAAGAGTTATCTTATGTCATATCCGACTTTCTTTGAAACAAATAACGACCGGTGAAAATTCTACAGAGCCGAAACTGAACAGGAGAAAATTGAATTGACAAGAATAAAATTTTCTTTGTTTACATGTTTCTTACCTAAGGAACAAGACGCCCTAACTAATGTTGAAGTTAATAGAAATCGTGAATATAACTAAATTTCAATTTATTGTTCAAAAACTTGTGAAGCAAGTGAAAAGTAACATTTTGCATGAGCTTTTTCTGTATTTTTTTCATTTTTACATAAAAATCAATTTTAGCATACTGTTTATATTTGGTGGGAGTTAAGTTAAAAAATAAAGACGACCTCATTTATTTCAATTTAAAGTCTTTAGAATTTGAAGAATCTCAACTATACGATTTCCATTACCCACTTGCCCCACGGTACCTTATTCCATTTTTACTAATATTTCAATTCAACTTTGAATATCAATAGCATAAACGCGTTCAGAAAAAGTTACAGTATTTATTTTATGCCACTAAACGAAATAAATTGGCCTGGAAAGTATTTGAACACAACCGGACTTTTGGCCATTATAACTTGTTTATCCATTTTGAAAAACTGGGTCTGAATTCGGTATAGTTTAAACAACCATACTATAAAACTGCATATCACAATACACACTGAAGTCGACAACAGCTGTAAACACATTAAATTATTTACATTTACAGTCTTCCACCTAGTATAGAACATACTTATGTACAATCTTATTTTGCTATGGAAATTGGTTACTCACCATACTCACAAAGAGTAACTTGCTCACTCACCGAGAGTAATGACGTCATACTCACTGCGAGTATTACTCTTTACGTGAGTAATACTCGCAGTGAGTTATGACGTCATACTCTCGCGTGAGTTAGAGTAAGGAATGAGTGACTCACAGCGTGAGTATTACTCGCAAACGAGTACGAGAGTGAGTATTTTTTTACTCGTGAGCACGAGTTTCCCAACACTGACTGAAGCGATGCGAAGAGGGATGGAAAGTGTGATCAAGCGTGAAAGCAGTTCGTATGGTGCTTCGACGCGCGAAAACGCTTGAAGATAATTTGAACTATTATTGGCAGCACTAATATTGCGCGTGAATTTCGAACTGATGAAAACAGTTGGGAGTAAACTAAATTAACAAACACAAAAGAAAAGTTCTTTTTTATATTTGAAAAAAAAATGTGTGCTTTGTACCACTGAACTGATCTTATACAATAAAATTCCGCAACTCAAAATTATCATTCTGCCATTCCGTAGAAAAAAAAACCACAATGTTCCACGACTTATAAATAAGAGAGTCGATTTGTTATCAATCATTAAAACCATAGCTTTTACTTTAATAAAACGGGTAATTGCTCTCAAATTTGATCGATTATTACTCGTTCGGAAAATCAATATTTACTTAAAAATTAACTGCAATTGGAACCATTCGTGATCTAGTTTATAATATCGATGATTCAAGCTTAGAAAAGATTCCCATAAAACATTTACAATACTCGTAGAAAAGGTATGCAATTAACATACTATTACATTCCATAGATACAAACATGATATTACATCTATAACTATTGTATTGTTTAATCTTCCAGTCGTCGCGCGGTTCACCACCGTCAAAACCACCACACTGCTGTTGAGGACGAAAAGCGAGTTTTTTTTTTTCAAAAGTGTTGTACAAAATACAACATCGTGACGACTGAAGTGTTAAGTGAATTTAAAGAAATTATTCGTTCATAACAGCAGAAGTTTAATAATTTAATTTTGTGTGGAAAAAGGCATTCAATTTCAAAATTCTCGAAAATTATAACCTTTTTTGAAAAAATATTCGGTAAGCTTGATAGATATCATTTTTTAAATTTCTTTATTTCTTTCATTTCAAATATTACATATATTTCTTCTGTGTGTTCTGTGTTGAATTCTCTGTGTTTTATTTTGAATTCTCTGAAGAGCTTTCTTCCTGGTTACAATTACAACAGCTAGTCCATATTGGTACAGCATACAACATGGTTGGCCTGAAAATTTGTTTGCATATCAAAAGCTTGTTCTTAAGACAAAGTTTTGATTTTCTATTAATAATGGGATAGAGACATTTTACATATTTGTTACATTTGACTTGAATGACCTCAATGTGATTTTTGAAAGTTAAATTCTTATCTAGCATGAGCCCTAGATACTTAACTTCATCTGACCAATTTATTGGAACCCCTCTCATCGTGACAACATGTCTACTTGAAGGTTTCAAATAAAGAGCTTTTGGTTTATGTGGGAATATTATTAGTTGAGTTTTGGAAGCATTAGGAGAAATCTTCCATTTTTGCAAGTATGAAGAAAAAATATCCAAACTTTTTTGCAATCGACTGATGACATGCAGGCTTCGTCTTTTGGCGGAGAGGCCTGTGTCATCCGCAAACAAAGATTTTTGACATCCCTGAGTTAACTCAGGTAAGTCAGATGTGAAAATATTGTATAATATTGGTCCCAAAATGCTGCCCTGGGGACACCAGCTCTTACAGGAAGTCTTTCAGACCTGGAGTTCTGATAATTAAGCATAAGTGTACGGTTTGACAGATAACTTTGAATTATTCTAACAATGTATGTTGGAAAATTAAAGTTTTTTTAGCAAGACCAGTAGAATAGCCTTCAGATTTGTTGGGACGAATCAAATTTGTTACACGTAAAAGTTGATGAGTGGTCGAATGTCCATGGCGGAATCCAAACTGTTCATTGACAAAAAATGAATTTTCGTTGATGTGCCATCATTCTGTTCAAAATGACTTTTTCAAAATGTTTACTGATGAAGGAAAGCAAACTGATTGGACGATAGCTGGAAGCTTCTGCAGGATTTGTGTCTTGTTTTTAAATTGGTACAACCCTAGCATTTTTTCATTTGTCAGGAAAATATGCTAATTGAAAACATTTGTTGAAAATATCAACTAAGAATGATAAGCTACTTTCGGGAATTTTCTTGATGATGATGTAAAAAATTCCATCATCGCCAGGAGCTTTCATATTTTTGAATTTTTAAATAATAGTACTCATTTCTTCCAAATCAGTATCCCAGGAATTTTCGAAAACGTTCTCTTGATTGAGAATATTTTCGAAGTCTATTTTGAAGAACTTGATTTTCTATTGGACTAGTAAGTCCTTAATTAAAATTGTGCGCGCTTTCAAACTGCATAGCAAGTTTTTGAGTTTTTTCGCAATTAGTTAGTAGTAATTTGTTTTCTTCTTCCAATGCCGGTATTGGCTTCTGAGGTTTTTTTTTCAAAATTTTAGATAATTTCCAAAAGAGCCAAGGTACAATTGAGAAATTTTATTTTCAAAAGTTTTTGTTTCTTAATTGAGAAAAACGTTTCTTGATTTCTTCCTGCAAATCCGGCCATATAATTTTCATAGCAGTATCGTGAGTGCGGTGAAATTGCCTTCTCCTCACGTTTTTTTAAGACGGTTTATCATCATAGTCTATAATCACGTATTCAAATTTTACTTCACATTTCGGAACTGCAATGCTCCTGGCTTCAACAATGGAATTCGTTAAAGTTTCAAGAGCATTGTTTATATCAAGTTTTGTTCGAAAGAAATGTAAACAGATTAGAGTCAATTTATGTTCCATATATATACCAGTCGGCTTGATAGCTAACATCATTATACACAACCATTATAATATATGTTTTGATTTATTTTTGCTCTCTTGAATTAATTAATTTAACTTTTTAGTAGTTGTTTTGATAATATGTGATAGTGATTCATATTTAAAAACTATGTCACGAAAATCTATTCATTGGTTATTTAATTAATGTAGTCAATCGTGTATTCAATCAGATTAACAACAATTTATTTATTCTGTTATATTTTTTTCCAATTTTTATGTTGTACCATGCCCACACAGTTACGGATCACCCACAGTGACGGATCACTTTGGCGTTCAACATCGAATAACTTGCCTAAAACATAAACGTTGACGTAAAACATATTTTTCCCATGTTATACTATTTGTCTTCTACCATTTTTAATGTCAAGCACAACATTCAACCGCTAAATAACGGTGTATTTGACAAATGTTTAGTTGGTACCACACAGCTATCATTGTATGGTCGTTTTCTGTAAGAAGTGCCGTCAGCATTCATAAGCTCCCACAGGTGGTAAAATTCAAATGTTATAGCATAAAGCATGCTTGTTCGCTTCGATTCAGTATGAATTCATCATTGGAAAACATTTTTCTTGATTGTTGATTCTAAATACCAAATATTAGCACTTCTAACTAGTGATCCATAATATGGACCAGGAAATGATTGTTTACCATGGTTATGGATCACATCCAAAGAGTATAGATTTCTGCCATTTTAAGCATTGGATTCGACATTTTTAGACAAAAGCCAAGGGTGGAGGGCGGCTGTCAAATGGGAGTAAAATTGAAAAGCCGCCATCCTAAGTCCAGAACCAGTTTTAAGGCTTAACGCGGAAAAGTAAAAAATATTATTCGCAAAATTATAGGTAATCAATGTGCTTGAAAGATATTGTTTGCAAGCAGTTATTTGCTACGTGCCACTACAGTGCGCTGTTGGCAATTTAATCAGCAAATTCGACTCAATTCCCAAAATGGATGTTTTCTAGAAAATTGATTACGCCTTCACCATTGTTTGGTCGGAATTTTGTATGGTTGTTTACTTTTTAGAACCAGCGACACGTTGGGGTAGCAGTAAAGAGCCGCCAGTTCCACCCTTGACAAAAGCACTAAGGATAAAACTAATAAAACATCGAGGTTTGTCAATTTCGTTTTTTAGCAGACAAAAATGGGTAGAAAACTTGGTATGGAGCGAAAACAGTTCATGCAGTATCACAAAAAAGGGCATTTTACCGTTGTTTCCAGCACTAATACTGCTATTTTTTGCAGTAATATGTGACACATTGTTAACTTTCGTCAAATCAAGCAAAACAGATGCATTGAGTTGAAAATCTCTTGATTTTGCGCACTGATCCGTAATGTGTCACAATTTGATCCATAATATGAAAATTGATCCATAATATGGTTTTCAGAAACCGATACAATTTTTAATTTTTATGCAATCCTATGTAAATATTACATTCAAAACAGTTTACTATATGAAGATCCAATTTGAAACGATTCAATTCGTGCTTTAAATTACGTTTACTATGTAGTTTTATTGAATTTTATAGGTTGGACTCCACACTATTTGATCCATAACTGTGGGGTCATGGTATATACTCTGAATGATAGCCTATGATTGCTATTTCTGCTTATTTCATCCAAGTTGTATCGGCCCTTTATTGTAATTTCTAGCGGACTTGAGTGCGGATGATGACGAAAAATAAACATGCTTAGTGATTTAAATGGTTTTCTTCGCACGCCATCGAGAAGCAGTCTTCCTGCTTGATGAGAAATGATTTTAACAAACTTGCTTCATTCTACAGAGTCGCCTTTACAGGCCTCTGTTGATGCGAATGGGACATGGGAAAGGAGAAGAAACCGAATAAAGCAGCCGTGCGCACTCTCTCTCTCTGGTCGCAGGCAGCATGCTGTTGCCGAAGCACAAAATCAATGAAAACACGGAGCGCATTGAAACTCTTTCGAAACCTCTCCCAGTATGCCATACCATTTTTACCTCTTCTCTTCTCTTTTCGCCAACACTTCACTTCACTTCTCTTCTCTTTCGGTATGCCATCGGCCTATGGCATACTGGGAGAGGTTTCGAAAGAGTTTCAATGCGCTCCTTGTTTTCATTGATTCTGTGCTTCAGCAACAGCATGCTGCCTGCAACCAGAGAGAGAGCGCATGGCTGCTCTATTCGGTTTCTTCTCCTTTCCCATGTCCCATTTCCCATTCGCATCAACAGAGGCCTGTAAAGCAGTGTTGGGAAACTCGTGCTCACGAGTAAAAAAATACTCACTCTCGTACTCGTTTGCGAGTAATACTCACGCTGTGAGTCACTCATTCCTTACTCTAACTCACGCGAGAGTATGACGTCATAACTCACTGCGAGTATTACTCACGTAAAGAGTAATACTCGCAGTGAGTATGACGTCATTACTCTCGGTGAGTGAGCAAGTTACTCTTTGTGAGTATGGTGAGTAACCAATTTCCATAGCAAAATAAGATTGTACATAAGTATGTTCTATACTAGGTGGAAGACTGTAAATGTAAATAATTTAATGTGTTTACAGCTGTTGTCGACTTCAGTGTGTATTGTGATATGCAGTTTTATAGTATGGTTGTTTAAACTATACCGAATTCAGACCCAGTTTTTCAAAATGGATAAACAAGTTATAATGGCCAAAAGTCCGGTTGTGTTCAAATACTTTCCAGGCCAATTTATTTCGTTTAGTGGCATAAAATAAATACTGTAACTTTTTCTGAACGCGTTTATGCTATTGATATTCAAAGTTGAATTGAAATATTAGTAAAAATGGAATAAGGTACCGTGGGGCAAGTGGGTAATGGAAATCGTATAGTTGAGATTCTTCAAATTCTAAAGACTTTAAATTGAAATAAATGAGGTCGTCTTTATTTTTTAACTTAACTCCCACCAAATATAAACAGTATGCTAAAATTGATTTTTATGTAAAAATGAAAAAAATACAGAAAAAGCTCATGCAAAATGTTACTTTTCACTTGCTTCACAAGTTTTTGAACAATAAATTGAAATTTAGTTATATTCACGATTTCTATTAACTTCAACATTAGTTAGGGCGTCTTGTTCCTTAGGTAAGAAACATGTAAACAAAGAAAATTTTATTCTTGTCAATTCAATTTTCTCCTGTTCAGTTTCGGCTCTGTAGAATTTTCACCGGTCGTTATTTGTTTCAAAGAAAGTCGGATATGACATAAGATAACTCTTCAAGAGAAATTATTTTTTGGAACGGAATCCTTCAATAGTGTTCGGATTATTTTTTGTGTGGATAGACCCATACCCCATTTTTATGTTTTGGACTAGCTTTACATTTACATTCCATGAGATTCCCGTGCGTTCTCTTATCTTGCATCTTTTATCGTTTTGAGTATTGTGTTTCTTGAATTTAAAGCACGTTCCGATTTTCTATGATAATTGCGAACCTTGTTTACTAATAGCTACCTAAAAAGAAAACACAAAATCAATCTCTAATGAGAAACTTTTTACTTGCCCCACGTGATTAGAAAGTAGATGGTGTTTTAATTTAGTTATTTTTATGTCTAGGTCGAATTAATCCCAAAACTTTTATTTTCAGTTTAAAACTGTCAGAGAGTACAACTTAGATGTGGTACAGAGAATTATCTTCTGCAACTTTTTTCTACTGAAGATATCAATACAAGATTGCACGCCACCAACTTGTAACGGAGTAATAGTTGACAGGTAGACAATCTTTCACTCTATTATGCAATAATGGTTGAAAAATCGCAGGAATCTCTTATCTATCGTAATGCTATGTGTTGTCAGAAAACCGAAAAAAAGTGAAAATTGAAAAGCTGGTGCTGAAGTTGTCGCACAAAATATTGCTGGCAACGCTGTTTGGCATACCAATCAGAGGCTTATTAGTTTTGGCACAAAACTCAGATACGTTTTGTCGAGTCTCTGTCTCAGGTTTTTATTATTGCAGTAGTGCTGCATATCGTAAAGTAGAGAATAAAAAAAATAGTCAATTAACAAATAAATCAAGCTCATAGTTGATAAATGTGGAAATGCTCATATCATAAGTACACAAAGCTAAAAGCAGAATCTTTCCCAGTAGAGGTGTAACGTTTGAAGAAAAGAGCATTTACGATGCAACGTGCGCAGCGAAACACCAAACATAAATTACAGCTTGTGTTAAGAATTCATATTATAATAACGTTTTGCGTGCAACAAATAGTTTTCAGAATAAAATTTTCATGTTATCATTTGAATAAGGACACCCCAAGAATAGCCTTACTTATTACTTATTATTTATTTGAGCCATTCGCAAGCTTTTAGAATATTTACAATATTTCAAGTGAGTAAAATTACTCACGAGTGAGTAAATGTTAGTCGAAAACTCACTCACGAGTATGAGCTGTACAACTGAAACTCACGACTGAGTATACTCACGCGAGAGTTCAAGCTGTACAACTCATACTCGCGAGTGAGTTTGCAGTTTTCAGTGAGTACTCACGAGTTTCCCAACACTGGCTTCAGTATGCCAGGTAAGCGCGATTTTCATACAACATGCATGGAGAGACCTTCAACGCGTACGCTCCTCTTTCACATCCTCGCTTTCTGTCTGTACTAAGTAATATAGTTTGAGATTTTATCAAACATGCCTTGTCGATTTTTTATATACCGCATTGACAAGTGATCCACAAGGAGCAAGTTTGTTTTACGTAAGCCATAGTGTTGCACAAAATATCTAGATATTTCACAAAATTTTATTGAACTGGTGCTTGATATTGGATCGTAATCAAGAACTCTACGAAGATTTCCTGTTTTTTGAGGCGTTTTACAAACAGTTACTTATCCGATCGAATTGCCTGGAACCCACGATGGCGTTGTTTTGTTTCACATTGGGCTGGATAGATTATTTGGGAGGTGAGGTTGGGACGGAGAATATTGCTTTTACCTTGAATTTCAATTTTCGATGGAAAGTCCATCTGAATATTTTTTTTTTCAAATTTAGATGTCAGTATTATCATTCTGTATTTCTGTTGATTTGCTGTCAAATCATCTAACAGCGAACAATCTGCTCTTCAAATCAGCAAAATGGAGTCACATAAAGCCAAGAGTACTCTGAAAATTACACAAGAGTGAATGTTCAAACTGATGAAATTTTAAATCAAAGCCTGAGCTTACATGATCAACTGATCATATTCTTCGACATCTTTTTATCTCGATTTATGAGGAAAATGTATACAGGAAACAAGACAAATAGAAATAAGGAATAGATGATTGACGAATTATAATTATTCATGATTGTAATAAAATTGTTGAAAAATCTAGATATTTAAAAGAGAGATTAGTGCTGAACAAGCAAAATATTATTCACCCCTGTTCTTGTTTATATTCAAATGTCATTTCGATCAAAAACAGTTTTTCATTTTCGCCAACAATATCAAGTAGGGATTCTTCCACCACATTTAATGATAAAAGATGTTTCGAAGTAGTTATCAACTGGAGAAAGCAATAAAATAATATAGAAAACAAAAATACTGATTACTGTGATGCATCAAAACCCGGACACCTAAGATGATACACATATTCAAATGCTTGCATACGATTGGTTAATCGTTATTTTATTATGTGTTACTTTGAGATGAAAGCTTTTAGGTTAGAACTTGATAATTTTCACCAAATTTACAATGAATTTAATGAACATTGAGTTAATTCTGCATCATGTCGTGTCCATAAATCCGGACACATGAATCAAAATCCGGACATCGGTGCATCAAATTCCGGACATTCAAAAAATCGCAGTTGTTCTTTAAAAAAAAAAATAAAAAATAAAAAATAAAATATCACGCTAACAGTTTATCAATAAATCAGTTGTAATTATGATAAGTTACAAAAGTTAATTCATTTAATTATAAAATTCCCTATTTGTGGATTTAATTTACTAGCAAACGTTCTGATCCGTGCTCCATTTACGCCAAAAACGAGCGCAGTCATATCATATTTCTCTAGCGTTCACTAGCGTTCTTGCGCGTCGAAGCAGCAAATGATTTCCACAGATCTCTTTGAACCTCTTTGCTTCGCCTCCAGTATACCAGGTAAGCGCGTTTTCCATATAGTTTGCATTGAGAGAGCTTTGACTCTTTTCTCTTCTCTCCTTTTATCCCTTCTCTACTCCTGCAATATGTCATCGCCCATACCATTTTTACCTCTTCTCTTCTCTTTTCGCCAACACTTCACTTCACTTCTCTTCTCTTTCAATATGTCATCGCCCTTACTATGGCCGCACCGCAAGAGTAGACGAATGCCAACGTTCGAATCTATTCCGTTTTCTCTTTCGCACTCCTTCCAGTTCGTTTCTCTGTCATGTATCTGCCGGCAACCTCATCTCGTTCACGAGAATCGGTAGGTTGTGCAGAACAGACTCACACATACAACTATCGTCATTCATTATCATCATCATCATTGATTCCATTTTGGCGCTGTTTCAACAATCCTATGCGCAGCTCACAAGCACTCTCAATATGATTCAATCAAATATACAGCTCATTCACTACATCTCCAAGAGTAGACGAATGCCAACGTTCGAATCTATTCCGTTTTCTCTTTCGCACTCCTTCCAGTTCGTTTCTCTGTCATGTATCTGCCGGCAACCTCATCTCGTTCACGAGAATCGGTAGGTTGTGCAGAACAGACTCACACATACAACTATCGTCATTCATTATCATCATCATCATTGATTCCATTTTGGCGCTGTTTCAACAATCCTATGCGCAGCTCACAAGCACTCTCAATATGATTCAATCAAATATACAGCTCATTCACTACACACATCACACCCTAGCGGAACTGGTTCCGGAATACTCCGAAATATCGGCCAAATCTAAATGTTGGTCCTCTTGGTTCTCTTATAAATCTGAATGAAAAACCATGAAATTTGAACCGTCGTTATATAATCATACACATGTATATACTGCTGAATATGATATACGCCAGTTCCTTCTGAAACAGGTTCCAGGTTCCCTTGTGCCCTTGTTCCCAGAATGGCCATACTGACAAACATTTTCCAGGGTTCCATTCTAGAGTTTCATATCTTTCATATAAAGCTAAAAGAACGAAAATCGGTTCAAAAATGGATTTTTGAGAGCGTTTTAAAGCTTTGGGTCATTTTTGACCCTTAATGCATAATGTGTCACTTTTTTTTGTAGCGCCGCTCCTAGAGGTCGCTGAAAGCTTTTTTTAGCACGAAAATGTTCATTTTCAAAAGTTAGGAAAAGTCAGACAATTTCAGATTTAAATCTCTTTTCTCTACAAAGATACAGCTTATTTACCGTGCCGATTGGCCAAAAATGACCCCAATGCACAAGGAAGGTTACACACCTGTAAAGTGTATACGAATTCGATAGTCAATATAGAAACACAGAATCTGTGATAGAGAAACTTTACTGAAATGTTTGAAAATGTGTTGAAAATCAAAATATACATATTCTAGAACAAGTAACGGACTTCTGTGAAAAGAAATTCCATCTACGATAAACATTGAGAAGATCAAATTTAAAATTTAATTTTAGTCATCGAAGGGAGAGCACATAGTCTATGATACCATAAGAGCCGAAGACAGCAGCTGAAACAAAAAGAAGAAGAAAATAAATTTGAAAGCACCCACCTCACAGCAGATCTCTTCGTCAGCAAATCCATCAACTTCTTCCTCCTCCGGGCCATATCGTGATGCTTCCGGCAAAGTTCCTGGCGTTCCTCCTCCCGTCCCACCATCAACGCAATCTGATCGTTGAGCAACTCTCGCACAATCAGTTCCGCACTCCCACAAGCACTGGCAGTCAGGGGGATCCTCCGCTGCACATGTTCCCTCTGATCGTCCTCCGATTTTGGCGCCGTTTGATTGCCTCGAACCTGTTTGGCAAACCATCGGGACGCTTCGTTCGGTATCACAAAGTCCGGATCGCAATACCGCTTGTAACGATCCAAACAGAATGGAGCTTGAAAGATCTTTTTCCTGAGACATTTCTTTCGGGGTTCCCGAACTCGAAAAGGTTCAAGATACGGTGAACAATAATGACGAGAATCAGTGGGCCATCCAAGTGACTCGCAACTTCGTCTCGCTCGATTAGGTTTCTTCGGTGCACATGGCGGAAGGATGCCTTCTAGACCCCTCAACGTGGTCATCATATCCAAATGGCATATAGCGGACATTAGCAAGCGCTCATTGTTGGAGTACCCCTGTCGACGATTCTTAGAATAGTGAAGTTCCAGTAAGAACCAGAGGAATGATAGATCATTTCCGTGAGACATGATGAGTGCTTCCCGAAAGATCCTTGCCGGGCATAACGGATATACGCCCAAGCATCTGATAAGCCCTCGACAGCGCAGAACAGTATCCTCGTCGATATCGTCCCTTATGGCCTCCAGTAGTCGATTCAAGGCTTCAACTTGACTGTCCGAAAGTTCTTGAAACCAGAGTGGAATCGCTCGTTCGTCAAGGATTTTGTTCATTTTGCGCTCTTTTTAAGTAGATACATTACCGTTAATGAATAGAACTCAAATTGGTGCGAAAATTTCTTACCGTTTTCAGCCAACATCAACTGAAATCCCTCCATGTAGTTCTGGTATGCCTTGATGGCAGCCTTATACTTCGCGTCGAAAATCTCATCTTGAGAGGTTATTGAAGACCTATTTCTTGACTTTGGCACCTTCTGCGGAAAAGGACCCTTGTGGTAAATTATTATATGACTGTCGTCCGGAAACAGTAATTTACCGTCAAATTTACGCTTCTAACAGAATGTGCATCAACCGAAGACCTTCGTTTCTCCTGGTGAACGACCATTTTAAACACATAGAATTTGATGACCCGAGTTGTACAACTAATTTGAAAATTGTGCGAATCTATGTGTGTAGCCTACTGTGTGATTCCAAAAAACTACCCTATCTGTTTCAGAGCTCAGGGGTCAAGAACAAATTATGTGACGCACGCCCTAAACAATTTTCGAAGAAATCATTCATAAAACGTGCCGAAGGAGGTCGAAAAAATTGAAATTTAGCGTTACATAATGTGTGTACCATCCCAGAACAGATTGAGACCCTCTTCAACCTAAATTTTATGCTTCTAGGTACATACAAATATTTAAATTCTCCAATTTACAAGGGTTTTTCAGAGAAAATTTCTTCAAAAACCCCACCAGGAAATGTATTATATGTTCCTCTAGAGATTCTTCTAGAAATTTCTTCAATGACTCATTTTGGGGCTCCCCATAAATCGCTAAACTAAAAATATTTATAATTAAACTTTTAAAAACTGTTAGAAACTAATAAAGGTGTACCAACTTAATTGAATAACATCGAACAATTCGATTTTACTGATTGTAAAGTATTGAGTATAGGGAAATTAAAAGTATAAATTACATTTACTTTTGTTTTACAAACTAAAATCCTTTTACTCTTTTTATGCACATATTTGTATCATCTGTCTAGAATAATTGCTATGGTCAAATAATGAACGATAATATGCTTCCCGGTCGGTCCAGGATCTTTTCATGATAGAAATTTCCTTAATTTCCCTAGGCATAGAGTATCACTGTTGGCCATTCAATACGAATACGAAAATGGCAACTTTGACAAATAAATCTCTCAGTTAATAACTGTGGAAGTGCTCATTCAACACTTCGCTGATAAGCAAGCTTTGTTCCAGTGAGGATGTAACGCCAAGAAGAAGAAGAAGAAAATTCGATAACAACTTATCTTAACAATTGGCTTAAGCATGATAGGAGACCTTTCGAGTTTTTTTTTTCATGTCAGTTACATTTATCATGCGTGGCGCGAAAAATTCTCGCGCCGACGATCTTGAAATACGCTTGTTGATCGTCGCAGTTACTTCACATCGTTTTGGTGTCTTCTGCGCGACTATCAGGAATAATCGACACAAACGATTCAAAGTAGCTTCGACGATCTACAAGCATTTTAAGAAGTTTTGAAAGATTGCCGTTGCGATAAATCATCGCACAATGCACAGTATAACGGATCATCGAAAATGCTTTCAAAAACTAATCGGTCGTATAATCGTGTGGTTCACTTAAGGTGATCATAAAACGAAGCCAAACTTTGAATTTTCAAGTGTACAAGTCTGAAGAATCTGACAACCACTCGCGTTGAAAATCGATCGAATTGCTTTTCAACGCGAAGCGCTGTTTGGTTCTCAAGATTTTCGCTCTTGAAAATGCAAGGTTTGGTTTCGTCCTATAATCATCTTAAATCTTGATGCCATTATCAAGGATGACGCAGAGAGATAGAGAAAGACAGCTATTATTAAGAATGCTACAAATATCAGAAAGGACCTGGGATTGAACCCCCGACCTCCTACTTGGAAAGCTGAAGTAATAGCCATTAGACTACGTTTTGACTAAAAACAAACTGACGGCCAAATCAGTTTTTTATGGGGAATGTCGGTCCTCCAAGGAATTTCGGAATTTCTTCAAAACCAACGACAAATATAGACACAGATTCCAAAAATAGAAGAGGTTTTTGAAAACTGGTGAAATAAATGGAGCAAAAATATCGATGAACAATAAAAAAATATCATGTTCCAAAAGTTGTTTTTTGTGGCAAAAATATCATGCTGTCGGTAGAGGGATTAATCAATCTACATATTTATTGGGTGAAAATTAGAATGTAGTAAACTGCCCATATTCACATAACAGTCCCATGTTTATATGAAATCCCATACAACTTGGGCCTGTTATGCGAATATGGGCAGTAAACTGCAGTCTGCAGTAATTTTGGATTAACACTTATTTGTCTGGGATAAGATGAAATAAATGGTCAAAATGATGGCGCATCGAAGATGTGAGGAGTGAAACATTTTTTACGAGGCGAAAGGCTTCTATTTTGAATCTCTGGTTTCAGCCGGTAGGCATCTCGTAGTATAACGAATTCATGAACAAAGTCAAAGCAAACAAAGTCGTGATAGAATTCTTGTAGACTTTCATGTTTATCGTGACAAACTTATGATACAATTTTTATCGGCATTCCTGTTCATAAAGCAGATACTGGCCAAAATTCGTTGAAGCTAATTCAAATATCTTAGAGGTACAAAACGAATCATTTGAAACATTACTGAACTGTGAAATAATTCGAGAGAACATTCTCGGTACCAGTTAACATTATGACGGATTCTAAAAAAATCAAGGGATCTGAAGGAATTCCTGGCAAAATCCTAAATTAAAAAACAGGCCTCTCAGGATAAATTAGTATCAGGATTTGTTTAAAACTAAACCTTTTTTTCTGCATTCTGCAATTCTGGCTTACCTTAAAGATGAGTTATGTTGAGGTTCTTTAAGAAATTAGATTAATGATTCCTTCTTTAGCCGAAGATTACTGCAGAATGTTCACTAGCAGTTCATTCATCAGGTCTATCAGATATTGTTTTTGGTTTTCATTCAAATTTATTCGACTATCTGTCCAGAAATTCAATAATCTTTATGAAATTAAAAAAAAGTCTAAATATTTTTCAAAAATATTTCTCAAATAAAATTTAACATTTTCCGTTCGAATCATTCATGACAATTTGATTTCCAAATCACACTATATTTGTCCTTAAATTAGCCAAAATCTGTTCCTTGCTGTTTGTCTTTGAAAAGTCGACCCAGTCTTTAGTTTTTTTAATCATCACGATAAAAAAATAATGTCTTAAATGACCTTTTTTTCTGAAAAAAAGTGACTTTTTGTTGCAAGTAGTGACTTTTTAATGACCAGGTCGAAAAACTACCAGCCCTGCATTACCGCAGCGACGTTTTAGGTGATTTTTTTGTGATTTGAATGAAAACTAAACACATACACTCAAACAAATTTTCTTGTATAATCGACCGAATCCATGGAAGAATTAAGAACTGCACCAACGATGTTCAACCGACTACAAAAATCTGTTAAGTTTACTATAATCTGGTGTAAATCATTGAGCAGTGCAGTAAATTTGACTATGTCCATAGTAGCATCCACTACAAAGCATTGAATTTCAATCCGTGACACCCACCGTACAACCATGGGCGTAAATAGCCATCAGACTTGAGGGGGGCCACGGCCCTTTCTCATGAGAGATAAAAATTGTGAAAGATTTAGATAACTTTACAATGTTTGAATCGATTATCCAGGTTTTTAAAACCGCTAATGGCTTATCGTTTGATCCCTACCAGAAAGCGAGGCCATTTGCGGCAGCCATTGGCGCTCGTAAAAAGCTGGATTGAACGGACCCAAGCTAAACGTCAAATCGTTTAATCCATACTAGAAAGCGAGCCTGTTTGCGGCAGCCATTAGCGCTCGTAAAAAGCTGGATAGTGGCGCACTTTCATACAGAGCCTAAACCTAAAAATCACCCAAAATCGATTGATCAACTTTCTTTGATACCAAATGTCACTTTTATGGAAAAATAGTAAACGTATTTAAAAATCTATTTTTTTTTTTATATTGCCAAGATGACGTATTCAACCCAATCACATATATTTGGAATGAAATACAAAGATTCAAAAGCAGACTCTAATCACGAAACAAATTTACCTTTCCAATTCGATTTGAACTCGAATTTGAGCAGAGTTTTAAAGCAAGATAAAGTTTTAAATGTATCTGTTCAATTGAGTTTCAAAATCAATATGAAAATCTAACCTCTTAAATCCAAAAAGGCAAAAAAAACAAGCCTTTGAAGAAAAAAACGCTTGCTAATTTTAATACAGAGCTTGTTGTTGCTCTGTAGCGAGCGATTCTTTTCTCTAAACCTCTTGAAACCAAAATTTGAACATAGGATTAAATTATACCTTTTTTGTTAGAGTTGAAGACTTCACACCCTAAAACTTCTTGGCTATCACCATATTAAAGGATTGAAAGTTTTCTGAAAAAAGCTGTCGTAATCAAATTTGTATGAAGAAAGCAAGATGGAAGGAATTTTGATCAAGGATTTAATAATATCCAACTAGAGTAAGGTAGGACAAAAGCTCGACCTTAGAGGTTTAATCAATATTTTCATAATAATTATTGCAGTTGAAAATAAATAAATATCACACAGTGAGCCTTCATAATATCTGCTACAATTTTGCCGAACAAACTTGTATCAACATATTTACCCATTTTTAGTTAGGCTGATACAAATATTAATTTTCTTTTATGTCCGAGACCACTTGGAAGGTACGAGGGGGGGATAAAAATAAATAAGGAACAAAAAAATAAAAATGAAAAAAAAGTTATTTTTTCGAATTTTTATTTTTAACGATACTTTTTAAACTTTTTTTCAATCGCCATCTGGATCATTATTTTACCTGTTTTTTATTTTAAAAATTTAAAAAACCTAACTGATGTCAAAAAAATGATGAATCTTTTTTTTTCTCCCCTTCAAAATTTTCGGATTTTTGAAGGGGGGGGGGGGGTGACATAAAAGAAAATTAATATTTGTATCAGCCTTATTACAGTTTCAAAATTGATTGTCTTAAACGAATTTTTGCCCCACCGGGAAGAGTTCGAATCTAGTATGGGGTAAAAGTTCGCTGGCCGATACACAAAATATCGACACTTTTGCGACAGTTATACTTTATATGGGATAGTACACAAATTATGTCACGCTTAATTTCAACTTTTTCGACCTCCTCCCCCCCCCCCTTTGTCACGCTTTTTGTATGAGTCCTCCGAAAATTTTGTAAGGGTTGTCACGCTTGGCTTGACACCTCCCCCTCCCCCTTTAAGCATGACATCATTTGTGCATGACTCCTATCAGGCATGAACTTATGTTTACAGAAAAGTTGTCTATCATAAAATTTCCCAAATCAGGGTTAATTGTAATATACCCAAAGATTTTTTTCACAAAATTGATTTTGGCTATTTGTATTTTTTTCCGCGAGTTTATGTATTGGTCGAACTTTTGTCACGCTGATCCGAATTTTTGCCCCCCTTTGGGCTGAAAATTGATTCCAAACTTTCATGAAATAATTAATAGGCCTTAGAACGCCCTTACAAAGGAAATGGGAAAAGATGTTATCCTTATTTGGTTGACCAAAAATATAAATTTTCACATAAGAAAGCAACAAATAGTTATAATTTTTCCAACTTTTAAACGATTTTTATGATATTTGTCTTACTTGAATAGCATTAAAATCTCTATGGTATTTATATGCTTTGATTTGAATTGAGCTAGAAATCTTAATAAGAAACTCCTGTCTTACTCAAACTTTTGCCCCACTTTACTGTACTGTTCAATTTTGGGCTTCTAAAAAACGAAAAAGAAATCGTACCGGTTTCAAAATATAAATGTACGACTGAGAAATACATATTTACCGAAAAATACATGAGCTCATTCAATCAGTTTTTATACAGGAGACTGACATAGATGTAAGAAAAGGTCGCCTAACGAACAGTAAAGCGCGATTAAGGAATTTTGTGATTATACATGTATAAAATTCTAATGTTAGTGTTACATACAGAAAATTGTTTGCAGTTAGATTGGTTCAAAATTGCAATAAAAACATAAAAAAGCATTACTCATCACTATCTCGTCATCAATCTTGAAGCAAATAATATCTATTTTTCTTACGTTCAACGTCTTCCAATGGGTTACATGCATACCCTGATTCGCTACTCGCCACATAGTAACGCACTTGCGCTAGTGTCTATGCACGAAAAATCGCTAAAAGGTAAAGCGAAAAATATTTGTATGGCGAAATGCATCTAACGAATTTTTTCTCAAAATTGGGAACTATTTGCGAAAAAATATTTGGTACCGGTTGTACCAAATATTTTTTCGATTAATGCTTTCATTTACGAGAAATTTGAAGTTAGATGCCTTTCGTCATACAAAATGAAACGAGAAAACTTATGCTGATCAACTGTGGGCAAGAGCAAAGCAGGTAATCCATTACATACATTTTACATGAAAAATACATCTGAACAGAATTGATTTGGGGACAGACCTGGTATAGTGATTAGAACACACGCCGAGAACTTGGGATCGAATCCCATATCACGCAAAAAAAATGTTGCGTAATTAAAATAAATAAAAACTAAAGTCATATTATAAGCGCTTCTAGAAGAGTTATAGTCATGTCTAAAAAAATCTTCAGTTTGAACAAGGTTTTAGGTTTGCTTTACAGAAACAAATAGTAACATGGTTTTATTATCTTATCAATCTAAAAACTTTAGAAAATTGGGACAATACAACATTGAAAAAAAAAATGTTGTGACATCTACGACTTTACACGGTTCGATGTTTTTTTTTTACGAATCCACCACTATCTTATTATACGTAGAAGGATTTCAATGTTCACAGTTTTGCTGTCATTTAATTTGCATGTCTAATTAACAATACAACTACAAATGGATCAAACCAGACATTGAAGATAATATCTCTCTACCATCCAAAGATGATCTAAGTGATCAGATAAGATTGTAATGCCTGCAATTTATTATTATTTTTTATTTGGTTTGAATTTGTACACAAAACTCAATTTATTGTATGGTACATTTATTCAATTTATGAATTCACGAAAACTGCACACAATTTGAATAGAAAACAGTTATAAAAAAGCTCCTGCACATCTTTTCTGTGTACAAATTTTATTTTAGTTTTTACATATAAAGCCTCCTGAATTTTAGGGTTTTAGAATTTTAAGATAAAATATTTAGATCTTAGACCTACAACACAAGCCTAAATTACATTGTATTTCTTTTAAAATTCTACCATTCACAGGGCTGGTAGCGACTGAATGCCTTCAAAATAATGGCTTCTGAGACCTTATGCTTAAATTATTATTATCTTAAAACAAGAGACCAAAAATAACCGATCGAAGACCAAAAAGTAAAGACCAAGAAAGTAAATCTAATCCATGCAGGGATCAAGAAATCAAAGTTTTCATAAGAATGTTTCCGAACCTCCGGTCCCTACTGCTCGTATCCCTTGCATGTTTCCCATGAATTTAATTAGAAACCAATTCAGATAGGGTCATTTGAGTCGAGAATTACCAGCTCGCTATTCGAGACCGACAATTAACACTTCATGCCGCACGTAGAGTAAGCCCAATGGCCAATAGTAAAGTACACTAACGTTTTTTTTACGTCGGTCAATGTCCCGCGAAAAAAACTGCGTTATTAAAAAAAAACGACGTGAAAAACCGCGTTATTTCATATATATATACCGCGTAAAAAATATCAGAGCTTTGGGATGATGTTGTTTTAATCCATATGGGACGGTTATGATTTTATGGGCAGACAAGCCTTTCCAAGTTTGTCTGTAGGAATTACTATGGGAAACCAAAGCAAATCTGTTATAGCTTTTTAAATGTGGTTTATCGATCGTATTCCATGCACTAATGGAAATAAAAACCAATAAAGAGGAATCGATCACTATACTGCCCATAAACGCATAATTGTCCCATGTGAATAGGAAATCCAGCAAACATGAGACTGACATGCGTTTATGGGCAGTATAGCCGGGCCTGTATGATATTGCTGCGTGCGTTTGAAATGCTAATATCCAATGCGGGAACACCAAACGCTAAGATTTTTCAACAAGGAAGGCAAAGTCAACGATTGGTTTTCATTGCTTGGTTGGCGGTGATATGTGGGTTAATAGGGTCCTAAAGCCCTATCCCAATTTTAGTGCCAAACGCTTGAGTTTAGGTCAAAAACATATGTTTACTCAATTTTCTAATATTTTCCGATGGTTTAAGTCCAAAAAACATTTTTTTTTTTTAATTTCGTCACACCCCTTGGTTTAAACTCAAATTTTGGGTATATTTTGTTTTCCGTGTCCCTTCCGAAATGTCAGAAAGGAACAACCCCGGTGTTAAAAATTTGAACCCCTGTGGTAATTTTGTCGACTAAGCGAACGTCAAACATGATCTCAAGTGTCAAGGTTCATTTATGGATCCAATTTTTTAATTAAAGTTTAAATACGATATATACGTTATTTGAGCGGGAAAAAAATGCTAAAGTAGTTACAGTAACATGCTCTTTCGTGTTATTAAATGAAAACAAGATTTCATTAAACATTTTAGGACCCTATTCTACGAGTGGCGTGAGTGAGGTGACAATCCATTTGATTTACATGGCGAGTCACTTCACTCGAGTCGAGAATGGACTACCTGCTTTGCTCTTGTCCACAGTTGATCAGCATAAGTTTTCTCGTTTCATTTTGTATGGGGAAAGGCATCTAACTTCAAATTTCTTATAAATATAAGCATTAAACGAAAAAAATATTTGTTAGGCTTGATAGCTATCAGCATTGCGTACAACCTGTACCAAATAGTTTTTAAATATTTTTTTCGAAAATAGTTCCAAACTTTGAGAAATAATTCGTTAGATTCATTTCGCCACACAAATATTTTTCACGTTACCTTTTAGCGATTTTCGTGCATAGACACTAGCGCATGTGCGTTAGTATGTGGCGAGTAGCGAAGCAGGGCATGCATGTAATTCATTGGGCCGTATGAATAAAATGTAGTAAAGTTGAGTTTACTACATTCTCGGTAGTAAACGCTATATGTGGAACACGAGTGGAACATGTTTGTGTCATTTTCCTTTCTACACCTTTCGAACATACTACAAACAACGCATTGCTATGAATAAAGGTAGCATTTACTACAAAGCTACTGGTAGTTAGCTTCAGAGGTTGCTACACATGCTTTGAGTTTGTGGAATTGAATGGAATAATTTACTTTTGAGTAAAAATCATGGGAAAACGATATGAGTTTTGATATATCGGAAGGTATTTTAAGTTTTGCAAAGGAATTCTGAGGTTACGAAAACTTTCGCTCCGCCAATTCTGAGATTCCGGTAAGATTACCGGCAGTAGCAATTTGTAATATCCGTGTGAATTCTGGCATTACGATAATTATGTTATTTTCTAGGAATTTTAGGATGTCGGTAGGAATTCAGATATTGATAAAGTAATTCTGAATTTTACGTGTAAATTCTGACATCTCAGATTTCCTTTTGAATTCCGGAATTCCTGTAGGAACTTTGAGATTCCGATAGGGATGTCGGATTTTTTATGATAATTCTGAAAATTTAAATACCATTCTAGGAATATTGCGGAAATATTAGGAATCTGGTAAAAACTCTAGAATTGGGGTGGGAATGGGATTCCGAATATTAATCTCTTGGAATTCTGTGGGTATCTTTGAGACGATATTTCTGTAAGAATCTATGAGATTGCGGTGGGATTCCTGCGAATTATCGTGTGAATATTTGTAATTCCGAAATTCAATCTTTGTAATTATTGTAAAAACCTTTAAGATTCCGTTGATCTCCAGTTCCGTTGGAATTTCAAAGTAAAGCTTTAATATAAACGTTTTGAATGTCGGTAAATATTTTATAGATTTTAATGGGATTTTTTGTGGAATCGTTAAGAATTTTAATAATTTCAAAGGGAACCCTGGTGTTTTAGGGGAGATCCTCATTGTATTCTAACGACTACCAATGGAATCACTACAATTCTCATAAAAATCTCTACATTCTAAGTTCTAGACATTCCAAGGATACTATCAGAAACCCCACCAAAATAACGAGAATATCACAGAAACACTTAGAACATCGGAATTCAACATGCTGTTAAGAAAACACACGGGGAGCATCAAAATTCTACCGCAATTTCACCAGAATCTCAGTACTGGTGCTAGAAAATATGTGGTTCCTAATTTGATAGCCGTAATCTCAAGATCTCTTCATAAATGTTAAGCTAGTATTTAAAAAATCATCGGCGTTGGCGAAGGCCGAAAACCACCCAGAAAATTCTTTGATGTACCATCATCATAAAATCATAGACATAGAGAGAATACCAGACTAATCGCAAAATTACACTACAAATCTTGTCAAATAACAGCACCTTCATGATTTGTGCAAATTGTCGCGTAATCGATTAGATTCCATGCATTTTCTTCATATGCATGATTGTATTAATTTTAAGCGTCACTCTGAACAGATTATTCTTTACGTGCAGAATCACTCTGCACTCTGAATGGAAATTTCTTACCGTGCAGCTTCAGTCACTGCTCATTAGACTGATGCAAATTTTGAAGTTTTTGCTCCCCTATGCTTAAACGATGTCAATTATGATGAAAATGATCCTCCCAAAATTTGAAGTGATTCGGAAGAAATTTGGTTGTGCACACGCTATTTGAAGTTTATATGGAAATTACTATGGAAAAGGCAAACCTTTTGTGTTCAGTCCCCTAACTGCTCGTCAAAATAATTTATGGAAAAGTGAACACACTCATCTCATGTGAAAACTTCCCAGCTACAACTTTGCCGAAGACCACATTTCGATGGGACATAAGGATAATTTGTTATTATTGATAACAAAGTCTTAATCATGCTGCGATGATCATTCAATTACTTTCAGAGCAACACTGCTTTTTTGCTGTAGAACATAGTAGCCTGGATTACTTTGATCTATTCTTCCCGCCAGGAGCACCACTGTTGCCTGCCGAACAGTTGGAGAAGCATGCTACATGCAAACCAACTTTATGATGATGAATAACAATTTATCCTGAGGTCCAATTAAAAAGTGGTCTTCGGCAAAGTTGTAGCTGGGAGGATTTCACATTAGAAGAATTTGTTCACTTTTCCATAAAATATTATGACGAAGAGATAGAAGGCTTAACACAAAAGATTGGCGTTTTCCATAGAAATCTCCATATAAACTTCAAATGGCGTGTGCACAGTCAAATTTCTTCCGAATCACTTCAAACTTTGGGAGGATGCTATTTACCATAATTAAAATCGTTTAAGCATAGGGGAGCAAACATTTCAAAATTTGCATCACTCTACTGCTCATGTTCGAAAGTAGTAAGTACTACATGTTCGAAAAGTTTTTTATTCATTCCAAAAGTGTAGTAAACTTTGTGGATTTTGTTTTTGAGTAGATGCTACATGTAGTAAAGTTCAAAGTTTTTTATTCATATCACCCATTGTCACCTCGCTATACTGCCCATACTCGCATAACAGTCCCATTTATATAGGGAATCCCATAGAATATGAGACTGTTATGCAAGTATGGGCAGTATACGACACCGACAATGGGTTACATGCATGCCCTGATTCGCTACTCGCCACACCGTAACGCACATGCGCTAGTGTCTATGCACGAAAAATCGCTAAAAGGTAAGCGAAAAATATGTGTATGGCGAAATGCATCTAACGAGTTATTTCTAAAAATTGGGAACTATTTTCGAAAAAAATATTTGGTCCCGATGGTGCGTAATGACGATGGCTATCACGCCTGCCAAATATTTTTTCGATTAAAGCTTCCATTAACAAGATATTTGAAGTTAGATGCCTTTCCCCATACAAAATTGAACGAGAAAACTCCTGCTGATCAACTGTGAACAAGAGCAAAGCAGGTAATCCATTGTCACCTCACGCCACTCGTAGAATTAACCTAAAGGTAACCAAAGGATACTTAGCAACCATGATGTGTTACCGCGTTTGAAGCTCACGTTCAGTAGGTATTGCTGTTTGCGTTTGAGGATTGGCACCTCAAACGCAAACAGCAATACCTACTGAACGCGAGATATGTACTGTATGATACTAAATTCGAATCCATGGCCCACTTGATTTTGCTGAAATCAGGGAATGCAAAAAGGTTTTCGATTGAAAGAGTATTCAGGGATGATCAATTATTCTCAATGGGAAAATAGTGACTGTTGATCCTTGTTCCTGATGTGCTGTGCAATTTGTGCAAACAGCCAAGTGAGATGCCCTCAGAAGATATTTGATTAGATTCCTTCTAAATCCTCGCGTCGAGTTTTGCAAGTCCTAATTGTAGAAAGGTTGCTGCTTCTGTACTGAAGCATTTCGAAGTCTATGCATTTTACTGAATGGTTTGTGATATCGTAGAATCAATCAGACTCAAGTTTAATTTTTTTTTTGTATTTTATTCAAATTCAAGATACGATCTTTCCACATTCCAATCAATCGACACGATTGAGAGAGAAAACAAAAATGAGAAAACGGTTTCCATTGTTTTGTTTGTTTGCTGTTGTTCTTACACGGTAGGTACGCAAATTACACAGGAGAAAGAAAAAAATCCTATTACACAGCAGAGATCGAGTGCGGACGGACCCCGGAGGAGGTGAACAAAAATAAACACTTATTACTGGGGGTACTTTTGCTACTCTCTCTCTCTCTAATAGGGATAACACACACTTTCCTCCGGGCGCGCCCCTCACACACTCGGGTTTAAGTTTGTCTAAGTAATAATATTTACGCTTCTTTTTTGAACTGAGAGAGTACACCTACTACAATGTCTTACTTTTTCTTGTTTTTGTTTTTCTTGACCTAAGAATACAGTTTTTTTTGTCGTTTTCTCCATACATATTTTAATTAACTTAAAATTAGGTATGCTCTTTTGTAGATTTTTTTCGGGTTTTTTTTTTTTGTTTTATATTTTTACGTTACTGTTGCATTTAGTATTACATGGCCTTCCTTAAAAAAAAATAAGTTGGATGCACATATGTATGTGTGTGAAATAGGTAAAATGAAATTGTTCCGGTGTGTGGTAAGAGAAAATACGTCAGGTTTGTAATTTTGCATGTGTGGTTTGTCAGTTTTACATTACAGAGTGTAGTCAGACGAAAAAAGATATCAAACTGTCACTTCACACAGCGCGTCCCGCCATTCATTCGCCTACTTGGGTTTTGAATTTAGCTGATTCCGCGAGCTCAGGTCCAAATGTTTTTTCGTCGTTTCCGCGTGCCTCTCTAGGTTTACAAGTTTTGAATTTCGTTCTGATCTAAAATCCTGTCACTGACCGGTTTTTTTTGTGTTTTTTATACTGCTCATGAGAAGTAAGGCCCCGAACATTTATACAATAAATTAAAAATAATATTTTTTTTGTATTTTTGTTTACTGTGTTGTGGGGGTGTTTGCTCTAATTAGTAGTTCAGTCGCTTTCCTCTCCGGACTCATCATCGTCATCTTCGGAGTCCTTCTTTTTGCTCTTCTTCACGACCTTCTTGGCACCCTTGCTCTTCTTGCCCTTGCCGGCGTCCTTGCCACCGCCATTTCGCTCGAATTCCTGGACGGCTTTGTTGTACTCGTCCTTCATCTTGGCGGCCTTGTTCTCCCATTCCTAGTAGGGGGAGGTGGGGAAATTAAGGGGGTCATCGTTAGAAATCAAATAACTCGAAAAGAGGAGATATAGGGGAATAGGTTCAATAATGCGACACTTACGCTCTTGTCCTTCATGGCTCTCCATAGCTCACCACCTCGCTTGGCGATCTCCGTCACCTTAATTCCGGGGTTCTCCTTCTTGATCTGTTCGCGGGCAGAGTTGAGCCACAGCATGTAGGCGGATAGAGGACGCTTTGGTTTCTCGGCCATTTTGAAATTTGGTTTGTGTTGTTACAGTTAACAAAGAAACGGAGATCTGCAGAATAGTAGGGAGAAGAAGAAAGAAACCGTTAGTAGCTGTTTGCTTGCGAATGGAAAATGAAGAGCAATGTTGAACCCTATTCGAAAATGCGGCGCTGCTTTGTTTGTACTTTGCACTGCTTAATTGTCTTCCCCTAAAAGTGTTCACTCAATCTCGACTGACCACCTGGACGTTCGCTCCCTCGATGCTACTCTGTGCTAAATCGTTTATCAGGAACGAGCGAACACTATTATCACAGCCAACTGAGACGACTATACACTGAGGAAAAATATACGTAGGTTTTCCCTTAATCACGACATACGGATCAGTTAAATTATGAATTTCTATATCAAAATAAGGTTTCCAAGAGAAGTGCTTGAAAAACAACGTTCAGTTGCCTAAATATCTCAAAATCAAAAAAAAAATTGTTTATCAATAGTAGGGGAAGAGCACAAGTTTTCGATCCATCCATACGATTTTGGAATACTTTGTGAAAATTGTAAGCCAAAGGACATATATAAAATGAAATGGAAAAATATATACAGAAAAATTAAGACATTTTCCATGTCCAAACGGTTGATGCAAGTGTAAAACCGTCATTTTTATCCAAATGACATGCCAACTGAGTTGGTATTTTGATTTAAACTGGGAAATTTGTTAGAAAATGGCCCAAAGGGTCCAAAATATATTGGGGTCCTAATAATATTGATAACACTATTTGAATAATCGCTCTTAGAATTAGTGAAGCAGTGCTTTCAAACGAACGAATGTCATCTGACACGATGACATTTCCCTAAGTCATAAATGGTTGTACGATTTTCAGATATGTTCAATCATAAACTACAAGAATAGTTTAATTGTGCTTGTTATGTCGAATGACATTTTTCTTTGGTACGTTCGTTTAACTGCTCGTGTTGTGAATGCTGAGGGCAAAGTCTGTCGAATGTCAAGGAAAACGTGTCGACGACTACCGTGATTGCTTACAACACTAGTGAGAAAAAAACGATATTATAAGATCTCTAATGGTAACGACTAGAATTTGTTGAGCCATTGCCTTGCGAACTATAGTGAAAACCTTTCCAATAGCTTTAGCATTGCTCTCATTGTTGCATAGGTCATTTAGTAAAGTTCAGTGAGAATTTCTAGCAAAAATCGAACGTTGTTTCGAATCTTATGAAAGAGAGAAAACCAGCCAAGAAATCAAATCACAAGCGTTCTCTCATATGCAATTTGCAGATTAACTTTTAGCTCAGTGTACATCGTTCACCTATCTGGGTGCGAAATGAACACTCATCGCAGCCAACTGAGACGACGAAGATAACCGACTGAAGTCAGAAGAAGGGACGACCAGAGAAGTCGAAGTAAAAAATCAATTTTAATAAGGAGAAGACAAAATCGCCGCCTTCCACGTCGTCGAGTCGATTGAAAAAAGCGACACGCATACGCGCGCTTTTTCAATAGGGCAAAAAAGAGCTTCCATTATTATATATAGAAAGGATCTACGTCACAACACACCACACAGAGTAGACGACGAGAAGATGGTCGTTGGTGCTCAAAATTAACTGCCGTTTATGATATTTGATCACGCGCCAGAGAGAAACGTTTCAAAAAACAGCAACGGCAGCAGTTTGGAGGAATTTGTGCATGAAAAAGGAGCACACGAGAGAGAATCGACCGGTAGCACCAGTAGTAGTCAGCCAAGCAACGGAAAGGTGATGGTTAACGATATGTGGCATCTGTTGGAAATTTCAAAAATGCGCGCGCTTACTTGGATTCGTTGCTGGCGAGTGAACGCTCCTAGCATGGCATATGCCAAGAGCGAAGGGAGGCGATGAGGGAAATGAGAGGCGAAGCGTTCGTTATGAAACGCTTCACGTGATATTTTTTGAATTGGTGCGTTTGATTTTTTTCGTTGATAGGCGATTGAAATTAGTCAGCAACAACGAAAAGAATTATCTCTTAAACTATGCTGCAAGTTGTAATAATTTCAACCAGTGCTGATAAATGTCAAAATGTTTGAAAATTTCAAATGCTAATAGCACCCTCCCATGCGAAATATCGCATCAGCAAATATTGCCAATCGATAGTAATTCGAAAAATGCCACAGGGAAAAACATTTTCCGATTACTTTTTCCACGAGGAAGGATGATATTAACCATATTCAATTGTCAAAGTCACGTATTACCTATTGATTTCAACAATAGGTAATTCAGTTGACTTCTTTGATTATCATCAGAAATGAATGCTCGATACTGAAGAATCATCGAAAGCTCTAAACTCATAATGAAATTCAATGCATTTGAATAAGGATAAAACAATCTTACGAAATGTAGAAGATTCATTTCAATTGAAAATCGGTCATTTTCTGGTATGATTATACAGAGATCTACCTGATACAGATCTGATCTGATGTAAATTTGACACTGATTATCACCAGAATAGTTAGCATTCAATCAGTTTCAGATTGGATGAAGACTTCACGAATAGATTTCAAACGACGAATGTCAATCGAATAAATGAGACGAAGTTCTTCCAAGTCATGACTATCAAATGTGCAATAAGGTACCAAGACTCGAATGGTCGGCTTGAAATGCACCAAAAACCAGAATTTAAGTTATGAATTCCGTGAGATTTCTACTAGGTACGCATTAGGAGCAAGAAACCCGATGCGGATGCACCACGTTCTTGCGTTGCCTTGCGGAAAACCTCAAAGTGCAGTGTGTATGAACTCAAATGCACACTCACACATCGATGCACTGAAGAACATGAGCGGTTCTTCTACTGTTCACACACTCGAAGTGTTAGTAACGATGTTTTAAACTTTGAAAACATATATTTAGACAATAATATCTTACAATACAAACGTGAATCGGGGAAAAGCACGTGGTTAGTATCAGAATTTAAACTAAGCCGGCCGGGTACATTTGAAAGTGCAATTGAGGCGGGCTCTATATCATTCCTTTATAGAACTATTCCAATTTATGAGCTTTAATTGAGATATTGGGAGTTTCATTGATCACTATCAGAACTGACTTTCTGATTACGTTTCCTTTCATTTGATTATTCAGATGAATTTTAATAAGCTAAGGTATCAATCAAATCAAAATTCATGGAAAACTTATTGCTGAGAATGAAAACAATTTTATGACAAATTGTCGGGTATATCTTCTTTTTATCGAAATTGAGGGAGACGAAGCACAACTGTGACATATAGTAGTTACATGTCGGACAATACTAGCTTTATCTACTTTCCGCAAACAATAATCAACTTTGGGAGGCTAGTTCTCAGACAACTATGAACCTATAAATATTAAAATTCAATTCACTTCGGATAAAACTTAAAGTTTAAGATGAAAGTCTCTTCGGCGAACTTTCGAATCATGACGTCAAATGTATACATTTGCTTAATTTTTTTGAAGTCAAATCAGCTACTATTTCGTTGTTGACCAAGATATTCCGTAGCTCTTTGTCGTGTTATAGAACATAAAAGTAAGTTATCATGGCTACCTCGAAGGTCCCCTTGAACACAATTGTACTGATTTTGTTTTTTATAGCTCGATATCTTTCTTTTCGATGGTATCAGAAGGCCGGTTCCAAATACACGAAATAACATTCAAATCGGTCAAAAGAAACCGTATTGATGGATTCGTGATTCTAAATAACTTTTACTTCGAAAATGACATACAGAACTCGATATTGAAGGGACCATCGAGTTAGGGAGGTATTGAGTTACAGAACACAAAATCAGTGCCACGACAAGGGACCATCAAGGTAGCCATGAAAACCTCAACATTTACTAGGGTTCTCCAACTCGATATCGAGATACGAAATATCGACTAAAGGAAAGTTGACTGAATAAATTAATTCAAACACAGTTCAAATAAAACTTTCACGTTCGCATTGAACACTTCCCCATGTGTATTATTTTCGCTTTGAACAGAATAGAAAATTAACAGAAAAATCATTTATCAATGTCAAACACGCCAAAACACACTACCTCCAATATTGAAACTATTACAGCGAATGGCGTTTATGAGGCACAGCTCTTCAGGCCAAACGCAATTCAAAATCCCAATAGGGGAATGTGGGGCAAGATGAGCACCCGGGGCAAGATGGGCACCCCTAGTTTGTGTCGTTCCTACAGATTTTTTTTCAATACATTGGCCGTATAGTTATAGAATAATCTTCTGTAGATAATCAGGAGCAAAACTTTTTATCAAATTTAAAAAATATTTCAATTGTTTTGATTATATTAATAAATTTACACCCTTGGGGCAAGATGAGCACCATGTTCAAAATTAAGTAAAAGTGTGAAGTTATAGAACCACATTTAGCTGTGAGCTTGACTTACGGTATCTTCTTTGCACAAAACAATTTTTCTAAAAAATATACAAACAAACAACAAATTTAATCGTTTTTTAAGTAAAATCTTAGCAATTTATGAAAAGTTATTTATTTTCTGATAAAAGTTTTAAAAACTAAGCTAGTTGAAGATAAATATTATCAGATATTAAAGATATCTTGGGACATTGCAAGCATTGAAAAATAATAGTTTTCTTTAGTAAATTGCATTTTTTTATGGGGGTGCCCATCTTGCCCCGCAGTTTTTTTGACCGATGATAAAAAAAAGCTATTTTTTAAAGTGTTATTTGAAAAACTATTTATCACTTTTAAAAACTTTTAATGGTTGGAGGTCAAAGTAATAATGTAAAAGATAAGGGTGGTTACCAATTTTACCAAAATAATAACGTTTAAGTAGGCTTAAATCGCGCTTATCCTTAGGGTGCTCATCTTGACCCGCCTGACCCTATTGGGAGCAATTTCCACTAAAGGATCTTTCACCCTATAATTGCAAAATGCGCTTCGTACACTGAGGCAAGAATACTTAATAATTTCTTAAAAAAATAAGTATAATTTGACAAAACAATGAATATTGTTGAATTGAAGTTTCTTTTATGATTTTGGTACTTGGTCAGCATTTAATGAAATCATAGTTTTTCGTGAATTATTGAAAAACTTACAGTACAGTCAAACTTCCATGAGTCGGTTTCTGAGGGGATCATCATTCATGGAAATATAAGCATGCAACAGAAATGCTTTGGAAAGCTGATTGATCATAGTAACCATGAAATTTTGTTTTTCGGTGAAATTCTTAAAACTAGGTATTTGATTTTCTTGAAAACCCCGAAAATTGTCTTACGTAATTGATGGATCGCCCCTAAAGCCGTGAACCCAACAAGGTAGGCTTGGCGCCAAAAATGCAGAGAACTTCCGGGTCGCATCAAGGACGACCAGAAGCATTACTTGCAATTTTGAATTCTAATTTTCTAGCGTGGCATTTGAATTTCAATCATTAACCAATGCAAGCCACGCCGCAAGTTCACGCTTTGAATGCGCGATTCCGGGCGTCATATTAGCTTGTTAGCCAAATTGAATAAAACCTCATAATCAAACCACTCTTGAAATTTCCTTCGAAAATGTGCTCTCCAACCGCCGCCGCTTGGGGCTTCATCTCAGCAGTCCAGTTTCGATATCCGCATCGCCTCTTCCACAAACAGGCAGCACCGGCCTACTACTATGCTACTAGAGAGCCGGTTCGCTCGCTTGCTATTTGAACTGAACACAGCCGGCACTACTGCTATAGCTGACTTGCTTGCGTGTTTCCTTCTTCCATACAAAATGGACGACCAAATTTGTATGAAGCAAGCGCGCGTTTACACGAGCGCGCTCTCGGCGTCGGTCCCATGATCCCGCAAACAGTACAACTCTTCCTCCTCCTCTTCAACGGTCGCAGTTTTTCTCTTCTTCCACCAACGATAATCAAGCCAACAAAAGCGCGCGGGGGTCACCTTCCGCAAAACCGAAAAAATAACTGTTCAAATCTCTTCAATCTAGCCACCGCCGCAACGGCTCTTTTTCCCAACGAACTTTCACCTCTCAGTAGGCGGCGTTTTGTTGGAATATCGATTTTTCACAAGCGTCCCCAAGCGCTTGACAAAGGAGGCCGCTTTCCCGCGCGCTCAGAAAAATGCCACTATGTTCGTGCGTTACAATCGTCCTAGTAAACCGCTTGGTTGTTCAAATAGTAGGCGCTGCACTATTCTAATCAAAATCGGCTCAACTAGTTGGAAAAACATTTGCCGGCAATAAAAACGTAAACACCACTCATACAATTTCAGCTAACACCTTTTCTTGAGGGATCAAAAATTGCACTAACACCAGTCCAAAATCGGGACTTGTACTTATTTTCCACAATCACCTTTTTGGAATTCACACCAACAATTGCAGGAGCAACTTTCAAAACACAACCGACTGGATCGACGAATGAGGCTACAACTGAATCGATGCCCAGCGAAGAAACGGCCTCTGAGCTCGAAACGAACGGTGCGAAGCAACATCCCTACCCACAACACCACTACATAGAAACGTCGTTTCGTTTGCATGTATTGAAAGCTCGCCGGTGCCACACGCACACCACCACCCGAAGCCATGTGCCGATGAATGAACGCGGTCATTTCCCACAGTGGTGTGAATGAATTTCCGGGCTGTTTCCTGCCCGTTCGGTGGCGTCAGTAGCCATTTTTGAGCGCGATTCCATGCTCTCAAGCGCGCGCTCGTTTGCCTTGAATGCCAACTTCGAGCAGATTCAAGGGGCGAATCGTTTTTCGCTAAATTATCAATCAAAATTCCACCGAATTGGGCCGGCTGCGATGCAGATCGATACCGTGCGGTGCTAATTAACTACCAATGGCGTCTCGCGGCTCAAATGCCCTTCTGCGACGCAATATTCGTGTTTTCCGGTTTGAACCGAAAAACGCAAATTTCTCTGATAATAAACGCTAAGAAGCGTTGAAACCCCCAATAATAGCTAGAATTAGTCTTATAAAACCTTGTTCAAACACCTCCACCCATCGATCAACGCTCGAAATAGCGAAATTTATCGAAAAATCAATTCCCCTCATACAAAATGGCATCTCCCAGTAATGTTGTAACCGTCATACGGTGCTTGCTTTCCCTTCCCAATATGCTTGCTTGCTAGTCGAGTACTCATTTCAAAAAGTTGCTGCGCCATTCAACGCTTTCGAAACAGCCAACTTCGGTCTTCGTTGGTTCGTTTCCTACATAGAAGCGCTTGCTTTGGTTGGTTTGGTCGGTTGGATGCCCGTTGAAGAGCGCTTCTGCTGTGTGGTTTACCTGATGGCCCGAGATGAGGTATCGTCGTATCGGTGAAGAGATAAATAAAATACCGTTCGGGGTACGGTTGCGCGCTTTGCGCCTTCTAGTAGGGATGAACATCCCCAGTAGTAGGAAATGCTGAGTAAATTATGAATGAAAATGATGAACCAACGCGGGTTCATTTTGGCTGCTGGAGGCGTTTGTTTGGCGCGTAACCGGTAAAACGAAACGGTTTTGGTGATTGTTGAAGAAAATTTTTCAAGTTGTACGTGTTAAAAACTTCATATTTTGGCATATTTTTACAGCCTATCTCATCATACGTCATCTATCTAAGAGGAGTATAATAGCCGAAATGAAACAATTCGGGATATAAAGTTAAATTTGTTGAATTGTTAAATTGTAAAAAATCGATTTTTGAAAGTTGTAGAAACGATTATTATGAGCATTCACTGTATGTATGCTGGTGATGAACTAGCCGTATGCGCTAAAAATCACCTTAATAAAGAACACAAAAAAAATCACTGACATGAATACTAGGTACTTATGCTGGAAATAATTATCTAAGGTTTCAAAATTGTCACACTTTTGTGAAAAACATTCAGTTGGAAATAGATTCCGCTACGTGAGACACTTTGAAGTGCTTTTTGAAGGAAATTTACAACTTCCTCAGCCTTTTGATAGTTAAATTTCGCTTGGTTTGTGATTTCACCCGCGCCCCCAAATAAGGTTCTGAAAAACATCGAAAATACGCAATCAAAAGTTGTTCCACCAATGCTTGCTTCCAGCAGATCCTACATTGTTATATTATTTTTATTAGACTATAAATCAGCTGATTTGAAAGCTGTTGGGACTGTTTGGTAAACACACTAGTACATACATAATCGGTAGTGTCGTTGTAAAACGAACGCTATCTCGCATCTTGATCAACCGAGCCGGACAAAACACAACAAAACAAAATGAGTAAACACAAACTTTGTATTGAAGTTTTTTTTTTTTTGACATTTACTTTTTGGCTAAGCCAGCACGTCATTCGTATTGACATCCATGTCGGCTTCGCAGCTCACAATTTCAAAGTAATAAAACCCAGTTCGGAACGATATACAGTGACCCCACGCAGTTGAATCACCCACAATTTATGAATCAGCTGATTTCAAAAGACAAAATTATTGTCAAACTTGTCACAAAACATCACAGAATTACTTTTACACTTAGTTTCTTATCAGTAAAAATAATTCTGTGATGTTTTGTGACAAGTTTGATAATAATTTTGTCTTTTGGAGTCTGCTGATTCATAAATTGTGGGTGATTCAACTGCGTGGGGTCACTGTATATTGATTCAGGAAAGTATCACAATATGCGCTTACATGCCGAGCTGATACTTTTTCAATTTTGTCAAGGAAAAAACAACTGATTTTCATTTTACATGCAAATCGTGAGGTAATTTATCAACAACCATCGATGACGCGTACAAACACAACCTACTTCGCTTTAAATACATCTAAAAGTTTATTTGTAGGGTAAAGAATTACTTAAACACTTCATTTGGCATAGGCAACCGTTAATGTCAAAAACATTGCAAAAAAGCACACGAATATTATAGTCAAATATAAGCTTAATAGCTTTAAGGACCAAGTAATTTGTCAAATAAAAGAGCTGAGTGTTTCTATTTTCTTCGATTTGTTGGTTAAAAAAAACTGCTTTTCAGCTTTGACATTTGATCCATTTTTACTTGGGCCTTAAAAAACACTGACGAAGCAAATCAAAAGTGCCAAGAATAGGATCCGGCTTCCTAGTACTCAACAATCACTCCATCATTGAGCGATCATTAAGAAAATAAAATATCGTGTAAAACGATAATACAAATTTGGTTTTGACATTTTATACACGTCCCTACTCGGAAATTTCAGAATCGATATATTCAGATTTGGAAAAGTGGTTTTTGAAAGTCCTTGTCGAAATTCGAATGCTTTCAGAAAATATTTTATCAAGTCCATATCCATACTACATAGGAAGACATTCAAAGTAAACAAATTTTTCTCGTTATCTAAAAAAATCTTACTTGAGTTGTACACGGAGAAAAAAAAAACTATAAACTATGACAAAAACCTATTGACGAAAAAAGTTGGATGATTTTTCGGAAAATTTGGAAATTGAATAAGCTGGTTCTAACTTGCTAAATGATGTAAAATTTCACAAAATTCTAACAACACAATCATTTTCCTATATTTTCTTCAGGATGACTGGCAAACGCCGATCTCGAGTTATCTAAATAAATTTCGCAAAATTCAACCTCACATTTATTCGTCAAATTCGTTTCAGGTTTACTCTTTTACAAGGGGAAAAGAATACAATATACAAGCATAAGTTTATGGTTGTAGGAAACTTAAACAATGCGAAAGGTTCGAAAATTCGTCTTATATCCAAATTGACCGTTGACTATTCTTATCAAACACTTTTTAAGTTTTCAATGTACCTTTTTCGGTAATAATTTAATTCGATTTTTTTTAACTTCTTAGATACTTGTTTTGATGAATAGACCAAATTCTTAACCTCAAAAAACTGGGTTTCTCAACAATGTTACTACCAAGACTTACTTCAACGTTGAATAAGCGAAGCTTGGACAAAATTCATTGACAAAAGGCTAAATTTTCACAAAAAATTTCACTGAATCATGAGCCAATAGTCTCACAGAAGCACAGATTCACGCAGAATCCTCAGCAGGATTATGAAAAAGACAGGCTTTTCACAAAAACAGGATTTTTGAAGAATTCTGAATAGCCACAATTATAAATGAATTCAATATGTAATTTTATGAAATCCTGGGCAAGATTACAATATAACCCTCTGTATGATTTTGACAGAATCTTAACATTTTGGGGGTTTTGACGCGAAAATCCTTTGTCATGAACATATTCTACCATGAAGAATTCCCAAGTAACCACAAGCATCATAACATTGCACGTATTCTACTGCATATCAACACCATTGATGCAACATTGCTTTTATTCAACAAATTTCAAGAGCTGTCAAGCAATAAAGCATTAACCCTACATTGCAAATGTATCAATGCACTAATATCACTTTATAAATTGTACTGCTGCATTAATATTACTTTATAAGTTGCTTCATTGCTTTATCGTCCTTTTTGCATTAATTTAACTGTAAAAGTGCCCTTTTCCACCTTTAAACTACTTTAATGGTAGGCTTACGGCAATGCAGCTGCATTATACATTGTGTATTTCTTTCACTACTGGACTGCGAAGTGCGGTCTCATAAGTGCGAAAGTGAGAATAAAAGTGCGGGATTGCTTTCAATCATGTTGGTGTCTTCAGAGCACTTATTCTTTGATTTACAAAGAATAAGTCCCCCGAAGACACCTACCCGATTTAATGCAATTGCGCACTTATTAGCGTTTCCGCACTTGTAAAAACTTCTGCGATAGTCCAGTGGTGAAAGAAATATGCAATTATATAATGCTCCATGGTTACTTGGGCAGTTTTGGACAAAATACTTTTTTTGACTTTCCATACAAAATAGCCAACTTAAGAGGATTTAATCTAAGTTACAGTCAACTCTTCATAGCTCGATATCGAAGGGACTATCGATAGGGAGCCGGATCCTATTATTGGCACTTTTGTAATATAATAATAAAAAACAAATATTTAATTCAAAAAAAATTATAAAACTCATAGGATTTGTTAAGGAAATTTTTGAAAACCTTCGAATTTTGATAAACATTTTTCGGGCTGCTCCTCAAAAATACAAAGCTTGGGCCGACCTTTTTGAAGTGGGTGAAGACTAAAAACGCAAATTTGTAGATATAGACAAGATGAATAAACTTGCCAAACAGATTTTTACAGGGCTTTCTTACTATCAGACAGCTCGTTTACAAAGTTTTGTCAAAAATTTTACTTCAGTTAAATTGTTATAACTTTTTAACTTGGAAAAATTACTCAAAATATGTTGAAATTCAAGTTATTTATAACATGTTGGGAAAATTTAATTCAAATCGGTTCCTAAATTACTACTAAAGTTTGCATTTTAAGAATGTCCAATACTGTATACATACAGGTCGGACTCGATTATCCGGATTATCGATTTTTTTTTCACTTCGGATAATCGAATCACTAAGAAAAAAAAAATGAAATCTTTGACAAAGGAGCTTAAATATTATTGTCGCGCGCCCACCAAATCGGAACGCGCGTGTGGGACACGCGACGTGTGACTCGTTCCCGACATAACTGTCATAATGACATGTGTGGCGCTGCATTCCTACGATGTTCGTGAACACAGTGCACTATTCAAATATTAGTCGCGACGCTTGGAGATTGAGAAAAAATATATTTAAAAACAAAATGTTTGTCCTTATTTCTGTCGGATCCATAATACCTTTTTTTTTTATTTTATTTATATGATGCCGAGGCGTAGCCAGAATTTTTTCCTAGGAACAGTAGGGGTCTTTACAAGAAAAAAAAAATGACCAGCATACACAAAAAAACACTTCCCCCCGCCCCCCTACCCCCCCTCTTCTTAAATACGTTCTAAACTGCAAAACCATTCATATTGTATATTGCAATAATAAATTATCTCAGATTTATGCATAAAAATTGAAAAACAAGAAAATCAAAAATCAAATTCCGGATAATCGAGTCCGACCTGTATATGATTCAATTTCTTGCTGAAGTGCTGTAAAAATTTTATTCAAATCAGTCATTAACCCTTTGTCTTCCACAGCTCTGTTCGGCAAGAAACTGTGCTTGAACAAAAGTTGTTGCTAATAAGCTAGATTATTCAAAATTATTACTGTTTCCTTGACCTTAATGAAAAATGGTATAACCGACAGGCTTACGTTAAGTTTGAAAGAAATAAATACTATAAAAATGTTTGAGACAAATAAGCGATTAAATTTATTCCCATCATAATTGAGCTAATCATACCAATTCGGTATAGCGTTCGTCAAAAATCGGTGGATCACCTGTGCTACCATGGGGAAGAGAGGGTAAAATCAGATCTAAAGCTAAGTATGCTGTTTCGCTCAAGAAAAGTAAAGAAATTCCTTGACTGAATGGGTCAAGAAATTTCCTACAGAGAGCCCCCTATGAAGTGACATTTCTTCTCAACTGCGTACTGCGATCAGAAAAATGTGATTTTCTTGACCATTTCTTGGAAGAAATTTTCCACGCATCGAGATAGGCGATTCCTTTTCTTGTCAGTAGCAAACCAGCCTTAACACTTTAAAATTATATTTGTGTGGGAAATAGAAATCCGTTTCGAACCCAAAAAGCTTAGAAAGTGGGATGATAAAAATAATTATAGGTTTGATTTAGTAATGATTCAAAGTTTGTTAAATTGAAAGGACAGCATTTTTCATCGGAACTAAGAAACAATCGAGTAGGTATATCATTATTAGAAAACATTTTATAATGTTTGACAAACAGAAGTGTGAATGAGATATCGTGATGATTAGCCTAAGTAATGAATAATCAAAGTCAATTATCTATAAGAATGCATTATATAATTAAGATAAAATAAAATTATCATTGTAATAGCAATTGAAAATGTAACAGCGATTATTACCCACACTTGTATAAGAATGGTTACAAACAAACTTGTTTTGATTGTAAACACTCGTGTTTCGAAAAATGTTTTCTTTCTACGAGTTGTAAATCCTTGTTCGTTGCAACGTAAAAAAGTTCACCCCCACAACCGTTTGGAGTTCATTTCATTCATTGGCGAACCAGTTTGTTCAGTAGTTCATCGAACTTGCCTTTTGATTGAATTACGCGCGGTTCCACCCAAAAAGCCAAAAAAGCGCACAAGCTCTCAACGATTCATTCAAAAAAGTTTGCCGCCTCTTGTTGGTGTCGGCACTATCAGCGAAACGCACTAACACCCGGCCAAAACTTGCGCTGGTGAATGAAAATCGTGCGCCTCCACCGACCGCACACCATCAAAGCCTACTTGGACGACGGGCCACTAGTCGACCGTCGTCATCTTCGAACAAAATTTTCTACGGCTCCTATGGCCGAACTTCATCTCTTCTCCAATGGAAGGGAAATTGTTTTGGCGCGAAATGGGTCAAACTCGGAAAATTTACTCCGGAGACCCTGGAACAGTGGTACCAATCGACGCGGCCGGAAAAACCAGGACGATCGTGGAACACGGATTTCCGATCCGGACCAATCGGTTGAAGAAATTTATTTTTTAAATTTTGCCCCTTACATTTTGTTCGACGACTGGTACTAGAGTGGAAGCCATTTGTTCGACGGCTTGAGCCATCTTGCTTTTCGGCGAATTTTTTTCTTCGACCGAAAATGGAAGTGGGACCCAAGTGGAGGCCCAGGCCCTAGCTGGGAAGTGTGAAAAACCCCTGGACCCCGGAATCCACCCAGTCGGGTCGTAATTCCCGGTGAAAAAACCATTTTCCGACCGAGACCTGCCACCGAACAATTTCACTATGGCGGCCATAGAACAAATTTGTTCGCAAACCCACGCCAGTCACGGCTCGGAAATTGGCCATTTTCACCGCCAAAGGCGACCCAGATTTCTGCGACCAGCGCGAAAAAAACCCTTTGAAATATGTGGCCATAGGGCCTAGAAGGTGAAAAACGACTTACCGGAGTAATTTCCCGGAGAATTTCACCGCTCAAATAGCACTAATTTATGATCACTTTTTTCTTATGGAGGAACACTTCGAACACCGAACTGCTTGCCTTGGCTACTATGGACAGAAGAGAAGCTCGAACAAGGCAACCGAATCGTATTGGCCTACTGGGTACTGGGCGGGCTTTGGCTGTGTTAGTGCGAGTCTCGTGTTGTGTGCTTTTCATGCATTCAGACATCAACGTACACAAGCAAACCGGTCTCGTCGTTCGTGTTCATCCGTCGTACGGTGGGAGGAAGCTTTTTGTGCGTGGCGAGTTGTTTTCCCTGTTGTTTGTGTAGCTTGCAAATGAATGGTTGCGTTCACGATGGATGAACATATTGTGCAACGTGAACCCAGAAAGGAGCTTTCGGTAGGGTTCACAAGATCCTTTTTAATTTATCGGATTTTCCAAACAGTACAATTACAATTTTATCCATATGTTTGTTGCAATTTGGCTTATCCCTGATGTAGGGGGCCGGTACCGAAAGTAGAAAAAAATTATCATTAAATAACTGAATGTCTGAATTATTTTCTTCAATCGAAAGAACTCAACATCTCCTAAAAGCAAAATATAGAAAGAATTCAATCAAACCATCTCGACTGACCCATCAACGAATGAGAGTGGACCAACACCAAGTCCATAAGCATGTTGTAGTGCATGCTGGCGAACCGGTTCATGTTTCTGTTGCCGTTCCGCTATCATTGCGTTTGGACCTTGATAACAAAAATTAATTATTGGTACATGAAATAGCTTGAGCCATTGATACCCATATTCCAGTAGCCTGAGATTGTAGCCATCGTAGCCATGATCTTTTCAATGATTCATAATATCATCCCTAAGCTAAGGTTTTGTCGTTATTTCAATACACCTAATTAAAGTATTTATTGCTTCCATTATTCGAACCACAACTGGAACACGGCGGCAGCTACTGGTTCAGAGAAGCATATTTTTTTGGAAAATTGAATTACATATGAGACTTTTTAGTCAAATAAAAAAACTTTGTTTTGTTGTGCATCACAGGAATCATATGTTAAATATGATGTAAAAATATTCTGCTGAAATAATTTCCCGTATTATTAAACGATGTTTGTCAATTTACGTGATTACAAGCCAGTGGGCACTTTATTTTGCCGTTGACTGTACTTTCTGGAATGCTATTCAATTAAAATGCTTTTTATACAACTCTTCTACTTCTTCTTTCTGGCGTTACGTCTCAACTGGGACAAAGCCTGCTTCTCAGATTAATAATCTTATGAGCACTTCCACAGTTATTAACTGAGAGCTTTCTTTGCCAATTGACCATTTTTCCATGTGTATATCGTGTGGCAGGTAGGAAGATACTCTATGCCCTGGGAATCGAGAAAATTTTCTTTACGAAAAGAACCTCAACCAGCGGGATTCGAACCCACGACCCTCAGCATGGCGCGTTTACCGCTACGGCTATCTGGGCCCCTTATACAACTCATTTCAGCTGAATAAACTATTAGTCGGCTACCAATGTTACTTGGGGTGACTTTTTCCTTGATCTGACAAAAGGTTAATCCACCAGGTTTGCGTTTTACTAATAAAATACAAACACAAGTACATGGTTCTCATGAGCAATTATTTTGATTTAAGCGAAAATCTGGTTTTTATTTTTTAATGGTTGCTGATGATTGAAAGATATATTTTTGAGTATACCGTCATTGAAATTTGTACGCTTCGTTGATGATTGTTGCTAAATTATGTCACAATTTTAGATTAAAGAAAACCAATGGCTCTCTTTCCAAGATCATTTGTGAATTTGTGGCGAAGTTTTTGTTATTTTTTTTTTTTTTCAAAGTGGGTTATTCAGTAAATCCTTTAAAAGATGTTTTTTTTTTCAAGAATTTAAGATTGATACATACTTTGCATAGATAAATTGTAATGTGTTCTGATGGAATCTTAGAAAAATATTTTCGATAATTCTTCAGATCCATTTCAAGAAACTTGGAAGCATGCGTCTACAGAGATTTTTGAGATTTTAAGTAACATCTTTACAAATTGTTACTAAATCCTTGGTGGATTTCAGGCGTGTTCCGTGTTAGGATCCGGTAAGTATCGTTTATCTGGTTCTTATTCGATGCTAGACAAAACATTTGCAAGATCATTGGCGGATCTTAGCGACTTACTCGTGGGTTCCTTGGTAAATTAGGCATCGGATCATTTATTTGAATTTTAACAATAACTGCTAAAAGTCGAGTACTCAATCGCATGTAACTTTTGTAAAGCTTACATAACAACATGTTTGACAATTTTTTTCCGGATCCTTAATGACATAGATTATCAACTGAGTATTTGAATAGTTTCTATTACTGTTCTATTTTTCAATTTTTTAGCGTATTTCAGTGTTTAGCGTTCCTTGCGATTACCTTGACTGATTACCAATGGGTTTCTTGGTTGATTATGCGTCAATTATCGTTGACGGATATGGATCGTTAGCAGACATTATTCTAGATGGAATATATTCCAAGTTACTTTTGACAAGATCCTTTACAGGTTCCCCTAGTCCCGAGGGCTTCGAGGTAAAAGATGGATTCTTTGCAAGTTACCTAGTGCATGCCTGATGAGAAGAGTGGAAGAACGCTGTCTTACATGATTATTGGTGGATTGATTTAGTGCTTGCACTTTGTTAGTATCATGATTTGATCCGGAGTCCTAAATTCATTTGGTGATGCATTTGCATACCTCATAATTTTCTCTATAGTTCAGGGATTGAACTCCGAGAAAATTGAGAATATCTCTCACTTATCGCTCTCTGTGACAATCATGACCTGCACCTCATCATGAAAGCCTGTTTATCTCTGAAAAAGTATCAGCATACTTTCTGCATGTCAGCGTATATAGTGATACTTTTCCGGATCTAATGACTACAGAATGACTTTTATTACTTTGAAATTGCGAGCGACAATTCAACATGGCTGCCAAAAATAATGACGGGCTACTTAGACCTAACGTTCAAGGATCCGCCATCGTCATCATCGAAATTTCAAAAGCAGTTCCAATTTTGCCATTGACGCCACTCTTATTTAAATCCACTCTGACAAAACTATAAATAATTCGATGAAAATATGTTTACTGTGTTTCGGTTGGAGAATACAATACAGTGAACACATTTTCGTGTGAATTTTATTGATTTTGGACGAAAAAACTGCATTCCGAAAATTTGAATTTCAATATCAATTAAAATCATGATTATGATATTTAAAAATATAGATATGGAAATTATAGTAGATTTAAAAGTAGTAAAAAGAGTAAAGTTCAGCATGAATAACTATTGCGAAAAATCCGAAACCAGATCACAACAGTACCTACACTTTGCAGACCATGTCATGTTCTGAAAATACCGAAGGAAGGGTGGTAGTCAATGAAATGTTCAAGTGAACATAGGCAGTTCATTTGACAAACGTGAAATAAATCTGAAAAATGCAAATAATCAAGTATTGAATCAACTAATCGATTATTAGTTCTGTCGTCTCCAATTTGTCTTCTAAAATGATTCAGGCTATAAGGAGTTGTCCATTAACCACGTGGTTATCTTTTTAATTTCCAGACCCCCCCTTCCCCCTCGTGGTCTTTTGTCCATAAACAAATTTTAGAATTTGTATGGGCCGTGGCCTTCCTTAGCCGAGTGGTTAGAGTCCGCGGCTACAAAGCAAAGCCATGCTGAAGGTGTCTGGGTTCGATTCCCGGTCGGTCCAGGATCTTTTTGTAATGGAAATTTCCTTGACTTCCCTGGGCATAGAGTATAATCGTACCTGCCACACGATATACGAATGCGAAAATGGCAACTTTGGCAAAAAAAGCTCTCAGTTAATAACTGTGGAAGTGCTCATAAGAACACTAAAGGCCCAAACGCAATGATAGCGGAACGGCAACGGAAAGCGGAACCGGTTCGCCAGCATGAACTATAATTTGCTTGTCGATTCAGTGTTGGCTCACTTTCATCCATTGACAGCTCAATCGAGATGGTGTGATTCTTGCTGGCGAACCGGTTCCGCATTCCGTTGCCGTTCCGCTATCATTGCGTTTGGGCCTTAAAAGGCTGTGAACCGTTTCACCAGTTCGTTTAACTATTAGTTAAAATTTGACATTTCAATAGTTATTTTCCCCTCACATAATTAAATTGAGCATCGCAGTCGACCCATTTGAGCTTTGACAGTCGAGTAGTTATTTCAGAACAAAGTTGACAGATGGTTAGTTATTCTCAAATTCACGAGAGCAAAAAATAACTTTCGAACTGTCAAGTTTAACCATGCTCCAGAGCAGGGTTATTTCTAACCGGAGGGGAAATACTATCGAGCTGTCAAATTTTAACTAAAAGTTAAACGAACTGGTGAAACGGTTCACAGCCTAATGCGAAGTATGCACCTCAACAGAAAAGTAATCGCCTATTTCGATGCGTGGAAAATTTCATGCAAGAAATGGTCAAGAAAAGCATTTTTCTTTGATCGCAGTACGCAGATGAAAAGAAATGTCATTTCAAATGGAGCTCACTGTAGAAAATTTCTTGACTATTTCTTCAGCAGAAACAGCATACTTAGCTTAAGCTGAGAAGCAGGCTCTGTCTCAGTGAGGACGTCAATGCTAAGAAGAAGAAGAAGAAGAAGAAGAAGAAGAAGAAGAAGACGAAGAAGAAGAAGAAGGGCCGTGGTCATTGGCCAGACACCGCACCCCCCCTTTCCAGTAAACGACCACGTGGACGACCCCTCATCACTTTAAATCTTAAATGTAATCCTTAGACTATATCAACCATAAAATTCTTAATTTTTAAAGATTTTCTAAAAGTTGGTTTTGGTTTAAGACCTTTCTGAACTTTTGACTGGAAATAAAATTTTGTTCTGAATGTTTTGAAATCATGAATGAGTTTCACATTGCTCTCGTCAACTATAATCATGACAACAGCAGCACACCCCAGCGAACGAATTGTCGTTTTGGGAGCGAATTGTTCTCTAACTCGATATCGAGTAAGGGAGAGTTTACTGTAATTAGATTGTCTACAATAAAACTGCGATGTATTTAAGCATAAATACGTTTCCTATGAGGGCGTTTGGCATATGTGATAATTAGCATAAAACATATTTATACAAAAAGGTGGTTAATGACAAACTTACGTTCTGCAAAACTTTTCAGCCCAAATATTTTAATTTTTTTTATTTTACTTATGAAAAAACATTAGTAAAAAAATGCTACAAGTTCTTCATTAAGATCTTTTGCTGTCACATATCAAAGTACATTCTATAGCAGGCCTGCCCAACCTTTTTGACCCATGGGCCAAATCACAGAAACAATTTTGTGTCGCGGGCCACATCTAGAAATAAACTCAAATATGAAGTCTGACAAAAGTAAATAAATGAAGATCATGAAATCTGAAATAATCAGAGAATGAATTCATTTGGAGAAATCTATAAACAGACAATAGCTGCTAATCATTCTGCTGGATATTGTAAGGGTTATACCTAATATAATGTACAGGGTTATATATAATATTTTTTTTCCTTTTTTTATTGAGGGATTTTCTACCGAAGGCAGGTTCATCCCCAGGTTATATAGGGTAGATGTACCAATAGTGGAGGTACTAAGCACGATTGAACTTCATTTAACCGCCTAAATTTAAGAAGCGCAATTAATGTACATGCTAATGTTGTAATGGGAGGTAACGACCATTGACTTAATGAAAAAAATGATTTCATCGCAGTAATCCACGGCATGTCAGTGGAAAATAATACCTCCACTATTGATACACTGTTCCTTTAGTTGCGGTATATTTTTAATTTGTGTTCCTATAGTTGCGGTATCCGTTGTTTTCTTATGGGCTCCTCCACTATAGGAACACTTTACCGCAACTATTGGTACAAGTAAGAGAAGTTTTAGAAATTTTAGTGATATTTCATCAGTTTCAAAGCAATTTGAACGCTCTTTTCGACTATTCCGTGTATCAACAAGCCAATACGTCGATTGGCAGTGTCGGTTCTGTGGCTAATATAATAAAATCAGTGAAAACGGCACTACCGCAACTATAGGAACACCCACAACTAAGGGAACACTTACCCTATAATAATCTAGTCCAGCATATTTTGAAGAATCTATCACAAAAATTTTGGATTCCAAATAATGCCCAGGATTTTATAAAAATCATACTTATAATTCTGTCAGAATCCGACCCGGAATGTGCTAAAATCCTGATCAAGTTTTTACGAAAATCTTGGTCAGAATGTCCAAGATTTTACAAGAATACTGCCTAGAATTCCTTCACAATCACACTCAAAAATCATTTCGAAATGCAACCTTGGAAAATTTGAGAGTGCTAAAAAGTATTTCAAAAGTAAGCTGCTCAAAATTTTATTACAAATTCGCTTAAGGTTCTATTAAAATGTTATATAGTGGTATATTGTAATCTTACACAGGATTTTAGAAAATTATCTATTGAATTTGTTTAAAAATCCTGGCTAGAAGTCTATGGAATCCTGGTGAAAATTCTGTGAGAATCTTGCCAATGTTATCCGTCAAAGCCGTGTCCAGAATTCTTAAAAAAACAGTTCAAGATTTTGTCAAAATCCTGTTTTTTTATAATCTTGTCAATGGACCTGCGTGAATAACGCCCAGGTGTTGGTAAAATTTATTTCCAGGATTCTGTGAGAGTATTAGCCTATGATTTAGTGAAACTATGTATGAAAACTTAGTCTCTTGTCCATCAGTTTTGTACAGGCTGCATTTTTTGAAAGCCGGTGGAAGTCATGTTAGAAACATTGTTGAAACCCACAAAATTTAAAATATAGTTCGGGTTGGTAGAATAGTCAACGGGCCAAATATGAAAAGAATCTTCGAACCCTCTGCGGGCCGCACAAAATGAGGTCGCGGGCCGCATGTGGCATGTGGCCGCAGCTGCGCGATCGATTTATGAGAACGTTTGGTGGAAGCAGGAGCAGTTTTCACCCCCCCCTATACAATCGAGTACCAACATAAAAGTAGTAACATCACGTAACATACTTGATTCAGGAAACAGTTATCGAATGTCCTTTCTTTGCCTACCTATTACCATCGGCATTTTTTCAGCACTTTCAACGAGGGAAGCTGCATCACGCAAAGCATGTTGGTAGGAAAAGGCATAAAGGCTGCTTTATGCTCTTGATAGTGTTATTTTTGGTTGCTTGCTTCCGAAAGCATGGAGGAAATCGGTGTAAAATGCTCCATTTGGGTAATACGATCTAGCAAAATTATTAACATTATATTTTTGTATACATACATTGTAACATCCACTTCTGGCACTATTTTCCAAAACATTTTAGCTATTCGCGCTCATTATCAACTTCTTATACGCTCTGACCAAAATTAATGTTATAAAGCGGGTTTCTAACTCGTTTTTGTCAACAAAAAGCGAAAAAACTTTCGAACTTTTTGCCAGAAATAGACGAACACTATTGCTATTATATTACATTAAAGGTTAACAATAACCAAATTTTCTAACTTATTGCATTTATACTACCTTAAATTGATTGAATTAATATTTCAATGTACATGTTCTAAATTCAAAGTCCATTCGTAGGACACGCATTTTACCACTGCTTCCTCTAGACTGCTCAGCAAAGCATCAGGGTCACTCGATTCAAGTCGTCTGCTGCTTCTATGCTGTTATAACAGAAGGAATTATGAGGGATGATTATTGAACACCGTCTGTGTGTTGCCAACATGGAAACCTCAGAAGCATAGGGAGTTACTTTCTTGTCTGCATCATGATCAGGCGGCTGTGATATTTCGCACTCTTTAGCCTGGTATGTAGTGAAAAGGAATCGCTAAAGAAATTTCTCGTCGATTCCTTGCGGAAATTTTCTACAGCGATTCTCATTTCAACTGACATTCCAAAATAACGCATTCTTGATCAACTCCTTGCAGAAATTTCCCATGCATCAAGATAGGCCGAGAAATTACTTGTCAGCAGCGAATCAAGCTTTTAGCTAAAGTTAATTTCATGGCAAGCCTTTCTTGTTTCCTACTTCATGAATTTATATGAACCAGTGCACTGATTACTGCAGAAATTAAAAGCGGAATGACTATAAAACTAGGGGTGGAATCATGTAGTAGAAGCATTAGCCTTAGAATGCTAATGTCGCGACTGTTCGTGTGGCCAACACCTAGTTTGCTACGCTCTGACAGCTTGAGTACCGAATCGAAAGGTGTCAAATCATTTTTTCTAACCAAAATAAAACATTCTCTACAACATGGCAACAAACCATTAAACATTTCAATTAAAAGTACTGATGAAATAATTTATTTTTGCGACTACAGTGCCATTAGCGTTCTACTACTTATATTTCTATCAATCATGTACACAGTATCTTCTCCTTTTTGACGTCACATCCAAGTTGGGATAGAGCCTACCTCTCAGCTTAATAGGTATGCTGTTCCGCTAAAAAAAGCAAAAATTTCTCGAAAAAATTTCTACAGTGAGCCCCATTTGAATTGACATTTCTTTTCAACTGCTATTGCACGATTATTCACCTATTAATTTTTATTGGTGGATGGACAATTTTTTGCATTTATTTATTGTGTAGGTGTCCGGCCATTTGGCCGGAAGCCGTTTGGCCGAATTACGAACAAAAAAAAATCAAATTGTAATTTGTATGATGTGACGGGACGTCACGTTTATTAACTACATAAGTGCTCCAAGAAAACGATAAAATTGGCCCCTTAATTCAGGACAATACTCTAAGCCGATGGTTGATTCGCATCTGGGTTACCAACGGTGTGCTAGTGTCTCTAATGATTTCATCAGTTTTTTCCTTCTTTTAAACATAGGCTATTCCTTCGTATATACCGGTTTCATCACTATCGGCAATAGTTTAGCTTATATTTTTATTGGGAATTTTACCTTATTTAAATCATCGGCTGTTCTTTGTAGTTATAGTGATAAAACGATTATTTGCATTACACTTGCTTAAATTTACATTAAATAATTTTTCCTTCTTCTGATCATAGGCTGTTCTTTCAAGGAGTGAAGTGTTTTTCATAGTTATTGGAATTAAGGCTATTAACACGTTTATACAGAGTCCTATCAAAAAACTATTTTTTCAGCACTAGTGTTAAATTATCTTGTTCTCCTCCAAGATTAAATAGCAGCGTGTGAACTGAACTCTGCACCATTGAGACTCGGTGAACACTTACGTAAAAGAAACTCACTGTTTCTCCGTTGTGAAAAGAAGAAGCCAAGAGTGACTTGTGTTTGCTAGAACTATGTAACATTTTAATGAGTATGATTAGAAGGATCGAAGCAACCCGATGCAGCAGAAAGACGAACAAATCATAAACCGTTTTAGTTACTGTCAAAAGCTGATTACAATAGTTATTTATGCAACAAGTTGCAAAATGATGATTTTTTCAGCACGAGTTGTACATTTATCCAACGAGGCTCGCCGAGTTGGATAAATACAACGAGTGCTGAAAAAATCGAGTTTTGCAACGAGTTGCATACAACATTTTTTGCCATTTCGAAAAATGCCGTTTCAACTGGATGAACTTTAAAAGCACAAACAAACATTTCAAGAGAACCCACATGGCCATACAGTCATCCGTAGTTGCAATTCAGTATTTTTCAATTACGTAGGCTGTGATACAGTAGTACCCATGAATGTCACAAATTTTCTCGTTCCCGTCAGTAGCGGACTGCAAATGCTAACGTTCCGATTCCACATCAGAAACGCCAGCCTGTGTCGGAACCAGATCGCACAACGGATATAGATGGGTTTATTCTACGAACGGCTTGTGGTCAGAATTGTCGGTCTCGTATAGCGAAGTGACAATTCTCGATTCGAGTGAATTGACTCGCCGTGTAAACCAAATGGAAAATCACTCGAGTCGAGAATTGTCACCTAGCTATACGAGACCGACAATTCTGATCTCTAGCCGTTCGTAGAATAAACCCATCTATATCCGTTGTTCGATCTGGTTCCGACACAGGCTGGCGATTCTGATGTGGGATCGGATCGTCCAGCATTTGATGCCAGACGTAAAATAAACTCAAGAATAAGATGTAATTCTACTTATACTGTGCGGCGTGTGAGGCGAGACGATTCGAATGAAGTGAAAATTGTCGACTCGCTCCCATTTAATTAACATTAGTCGCCTCATGCCACCCGAGGTGAGAACGACTCATCTCGACTCACACACCGCGCAGAATAAACACAAATGGCATGAAGAGATTGGGTTATTCGGTTGACGCCCATCAAAACAGTACTGAAAAGTGCTACTTTTCTGCACCGAAAAGAGTTCTGAAAAGTAGCACTTTTCAGCACTGCTTCTTTCGATAGGAAAAGTAGGCCGTTATGTTGATTAACTTCTCAATGAAAAGTTGATTGATTTGCAACGGAATTGCAAAAACTAAAGTTACGTATTTCTCAGGAGAACATAAATGTACTGACGAGCCTCCAACCAAACCGTCTCTCAGCTCATCGGAATCCTAAAGGGTGTCCACGATGAAATTGCCACACACAAAATTGATTCGCAAAATTCGAGTTTTCATCCGATTGCCATCAAATTTTCAAGGATTGAAAAATAACTATTGAACTTCATTTTACCATTTTACTCGTATTTTATTTATAGTCCATACGCAAATGCCCGCACCTTGGCCTTAACCCCGGCCATAAGATTCTGCACAACCTGTGAATCAACCGTTTTTGGCATGTAAACCCATACTTTCTTCAGTTCCTCGACTGTCTTCAATAACTTAAGTCGTTTAAGAAGGTGCTGCTTCATAATCGCCCAGTACTTCTCGATGGGACGGAGCTCCGGAGTGTTGGGAGGGTTGAACATTTTCGGCACGAAATTGACCTCATTGGCCGCATACCACTTCAGCACGTCCTTGGACTCCAAGTTGGAGTAGTGGCATGAGGCCAAATCCGGCCAGAAGCTTGTTGGGACGTTGTGGGCCTTCCAGGAGAGGGAGCAGCCGCTTCTGGAGGCATTCTTTCATGTACACCTGTCCGTTCATCGTGTCCTGGGTCACGAAAGGTGCATTCCGCTTCCCGCACGTGCAGATGGCTTGCCAAACCAGGAATTTCTTCGCAAATTTGGACATCTCCTGAGTGCGGACATGCTCCGGAACGCTGAACTTATCCTTGGCCGTGAAAAACAGGTTGCCGGGGATCTGCTTGAAGTCGGCCTTCACATATGTTTCGTCGTCCATGATGCAGCATTCAACTTTCGTCAGTATGTTGAGGTACAATTTCCTGGCACGGGTTTTGGCGGACTTGTTCTGCTTCTCGTCGCGATTAGGGGCCTTTTGTACCTTAAACGTTCGAAGCCCAGCCTTAGTTTTGGCCTTCTGGACAAAACTTCGGCTTAGGTGCAGGTTCTTAGCCACATCCCGAACGGAGGCGTTCGGGTTTCGGTTGAAGGCCCCAACTACGCGGTTTGATTTTTGGTGTTGTACGGAATACTTTTTCCTTCGCTTCTGGGCTTCCGATCGGTGGTCAATCGTTCCACGAACCAATCACTCGCGACACCGTGGAATTCGCGATTTCCAACGTTTTAGCGATGGAACGATGCGAGAGATTCTTGTTCTCGTGATGAATGTGCAAGATTTTATCACGCACGAGCTGTTCTTTCGACTCCATTTCCGCGAGTTTTCCGCGAAGACTTTAAAACTTGCAGGATGTAAACAATGCACTATGAACTAAATCCACCCAAATTTTCATTACATTCTACCCAACGGTTAAAAAGTTAGAGCAATTTCATAGTGTGGCAATTTCATCGTGGACACCCTTTAGTGTGCTGCGCTAGACGGAGGCTCACGAACATTTTAAAAGCGCGCACTAGGTGATGTGCACTCTGGGAGACTCGTCTCATGCGCTGCTCGGCGCTACGGCTCGCCATGGACCTATGGACCTATGCACGGATTCACTACTTGACGTTTTAGCGGTGCCGTGTTATTTATGTGGCCATGGAAACGCGTGAACTTGGCACCGCTCTAACGTCAAATTAGTGAACTCGTGCATTGGAAAGCAGTGAATTCGGCACCGCTCAAATGTCAAATTAGTGAACTCGTGCATCGGTCCATCGGTATCCAAGTTGTGAATCAACTGCTTAGTAACGAAGAGCCTCTACAACTATTTTCGCCTCATTATACAGGTGTCTAGATGGCCTACATGATATGGTCGAAGTCTCGCGATCCAAAAGTTACAATTTCGATCCTCGTTGATAACTTTTGTAGTCACTTCAATTATTGCGCAGACTTTTAAACTAAACAGCACATGTGACGGAGCACATGAGACCGCAGTGAGACACATCTCAAGAATAATAAGGCGCACCAAAAGAGGTCTCACAATGTACAGCGCGCCCATGCGCTTGCAAGTAATGAGGCCTATTGCACCTAAGCCTACAGCACATGCACAGTAACAAACGCGATGCGAAAACCTCTGCTGGCAGCTATTACTGCTAGTAGAGAAGTGAATAATTGCTTATATTTAGGATTTTCTTTTTTCAGCAGTACCTAACTGTTTCATTTCTTTTAAAAATAAGCTGAGTAGATGCATTGAAATTCATCTTTGAAATTCATTACAAATGTTGACTGCAATTCGCTATTGTTCTCAACTTCGGTCAAATGACGCTTTCGGCCAAATGGCGTTCGGCCAAATGACCCGGAACCATTGTGTAGCAAGGAGGAAGATACTCTATGCCCTAGCGACTAGCGATTCAGGACTCGTCAGTACACACCAAATTTTTATTGCTGTCTTCCAGCAAAATTTTGCTGATTTTTTTTTGTGCTGCAATTCCAGCAATCCATCCAGCAAAATAAAATTTGCTGATCGTTCAGCAAACCGAATGGTCAGAAAGATTACAGCTCTTTTGCTGAACATTCAGGAATACACAAGCCCGACGGTTCAGCCAATTTAAGCCATTTTGCGTCGTTTTAAGTCATTTTAAGCCATGTTAGGCCATTTTGAGCCATTCAAAGCTATTTTTAACACGTTTTAATCAATCTTAAGCCATTGAAAGCCATTTTAAGTTTTCAGCCATGTTAAGCCATTCTAAGCTAATTTAAGCCATTTTGAGTCGTTTGAAGCAACTTTTTAAATCGTTTTGGCCGGAACAAATCTTAAAATCTTCTTTTGTCACCTTCCATCAAAATGTGTCGAGGGGGGACAAAAAATAATAAAATGGAAATTCAGGGAAATTCATCATTTTTTATTCTCATATGGTGAAAACCCATGTTTTGCCACATATATCCGTCAAATCAAAATGTTTGAATAATAAACTTTTTTTATTGTTCGTAACATCTATCGCATAATATTTTTCATATTGGCTTTCAAATTGTACTCTAGCTATTCAAAATTTCAAGAAGACTATTGTACTTATATGCAACTTGAAATCATATTTAAATTGAATCAATTTGGTCCAACATGCATGTAACATTAGGGCTATTCAAATTTTAAAAATGTTTGAAAATCCAATCTCTCATATCTTCCTTAAATTCTTCACCATAAAAATAGTGTTATGTGAAATTTTCAGCTTTCTAGGTGGTGGCCCAAAAACGATGCAGGTTTATATGAAAATTAATATTCAGAAATTCTGAAAAATGTTCCAATTACTGTACTGTAAGTATAAAAATATCATCCCATAGGGAAAACTTATTCTTCAAGTCTTAATGAAGGAAGTTGCTGAAGAAACATATCCGTTTTAAGCAAATTTTGTTTGGGATTTTGTAGATTTGTGCAGGGCTGTGAAGCTAAATAATAGCTAACAAACTCATGAATATCTTTTCTCCTATCGGTTGGATTGAATTGTTCTCTCCAGCAAACTTCTTTATTATGGTTCGAAGAATGAGTTTTTACTATGGGATGGTACATTTAATTACATTCCAATACTAACGTGCTTGGAACTTTTTTCAACATTTCTCCATCGTAATTTCCATATAAACCAACATCGTCTTTGGGCCACCTTCAAATCACTACCTACAAAGCTGAAAATATCACCGAACTCTATTTTTATGGTAAGGGTTGTAAGAAAGATATGGGAGATTGAATTTTTTTTTTTAATTTTGAGCAGCCCTAATATAACATTCCCGGTCGGTCCAGGATCTTTTCGTTATTTCCTTGACTTCCCTGGGCATTAGGTGCACATGTCATCGTACCTGCCACATGATATACGAATGCGAAAATGGCAACTTAGGCACTCTCAGTTAATAACTGTTAATAACTGTGAAAGTGTCCATAAGGACACTAAGCAGAGAAACTGGCTCTGTCCCGGTGGGAACGTAATGCCAAGAAGAAGGAGAATTCATGTAAATCATAAAAAAATCTATTTTCATAGGCCACACTGTTACAGTAAAACAAACAGATTGAGAACTTGTAATCCAATAACACCTCTTTTATATCATATAATACAGTTAAGACGAATTACAAAGCTAGCTTAAAAACACGAAGAATTATGAAAATCTGCACTGAAAATAAGATATTTTATTTATTTTCCCCTTCTGACTTTTTGAAAATTTTGGAGGGTTGGAGACAAAAGTAATATTTCAAATTTGTTCCGGCCTCTTAAGGACTTAAGTCCTCTTTCATGGCATTTTAAGCCATGCTTAGCCATTCTTAGGATAATTTTAAGTCGGCCAATTTGAGCCGTTTTAAAACTCGTTTTAAGTTGTTTTATGCAATTTTAAGGCCCGTTTTATGCCATCTATAGCCAATTTAAACCATTTTGAGCCGTTTTAAGCCATTGAAAGCTAATTTAAGTCATTTTGAGCAACTTTAAATCCCGTTTGAAGTCGTTATAAGCCATTTTGGGCCGCTTTCAGTCATGTGAAGCGGTTTTGAGCACCGTTTTAAATTGTTTAAGCTATTTTAAGCTTTGTTAAAGGCTCGTTTTTTGAGCAGAAAACGGCTCAAAATGGCTTCTCCCGGGCTAAAATTGTCTGCAGATATAAAGATATCGAAGGGTATCAATAAATACATGCATACAATTTTCTTCCATAAAAGCACTGCCGGTCAGTGGGAGGTGGATTGTATACAAACACACACACAAAACGGCTCAAAATGGCTTAAAACGATTTAAAACGGGCCTTTAAACGACTAAAACGGCTTAAGTCAATTTAAGCCATTTAAGTCGTTTTAAGACATTTTAATCCGTTAAAACGGCTTATAAATCAACGTTTTAAAACATGTTATGCCATTGCAAGCCATTTTAGCCCCGTTTAAGCCATTTCATACCGTTGTAAGCTATTTTATGCCATTTTGAGCCAATTGAAGCCATTTTAAGTCCCATATTTCGTTATTTCAAGTAATTTTGAGTCATTTTGAGCCATTTTGAGGCCGTTTTTTAAAACATATGAATTTTAATTATTAAATTTTCAATTTCTTATTTTTAATGTTGAGTTATTTTAAGCCATTTTGTGCTGTTTTAAGCCTTTCTAAGCTATTTTAAGCAAAGTGCGCCCTTATAAGTCATTTTAAGGCGAAGTGGGCCGTCATTGAAAGATGAACGCGTCGTTGATTAAAATAATAAAAACCAATTGGTATTGTAGTGCAGCCAGTATTGCAGTGACGTATCCGAAAAAGTATCAGCATACTTTCGGCATGTAAGCGCATATAGTGATACTTTTTCGAAACCAAGGACTGAGTTTTATTACTTTGAAATTGAGAGCAGAAATTTCATCATGGCTTCCAAAACGAATGACGGGCTACTTAGCCTTAAGGGGGCAGGATCCGTCATTGATTTCAGAATTTACAACAGCAGTTTTTTCGTTCAAAATCGAGAAAATTCACAGGAAAATGTGTTCACTGTATTCTATTCTCCAGCCGAAACACAGTGAACGCGTTTTCATCGAATAATTTTAAGTTTTGAACAAAAAAACTGCTTTTGAAGTTTCGATGATGACGATGATTACGATGACGGAGCGTTGAGCGTTAAGCTAGTTTGAGCTATTTTGTGCCGTATTAAGCCCCGTTTAAGCCATTTTAACACTTGTTTTAAACCATTTTGAATTGTGAATTTTAAATTTTGAATTCAGGAATTTTCAATTCTAAGCCATTTGAGCCATTTGAGCCTTTAACCTGTTTGATGATAATGATGATGATGACATGAGGCCATTTTAATCCATTTTATCCTTTTCAAGCCATTCAAACCACTTTAAGCAATTTTAAATCAAGCGTAAGCCGTTCTAATTCATTTCAAGCCATGCAAAAACGAACCGTTCTAGAATCGAACGGGCACTGTTTTAAGCCATTTCAAGTCATTTTAAGCCGTTTAAACCCTTAAAAGCGATTTTAAGCCATTCCATTTCAAACCATCTTAAGCCATTTATGGTGGTAAGCTCCATCGAAGTTAATACGCCAATCGCCAATCGCGATTGGCGTATTAACTTCGATGGAGCTTACCACCATTAAAGTCTTTTTAAGCCAAATGGCCGTTTCAATGCGTTTCAAGCCGCATCAATCCTTATTAACCACTCTACCGGCAGCATAGTATTTTCACCATAAAAAATGTTCAATTCGCACCATTTTTTCAAAAGTTCTCAAAAAACTCTTTTATTTTTGAAATCTGTGTCGGTTTAGACCATTGGTCGTCTGGTTTTGAAGTTATTTCGGTATTCCTTGTAGGTTGAATTTTTACTAGAAATATACTCGAATAGAGGACGATTCTTCTGCTTTACTCCTAATGAGGATCAATTCCAGTTTCTTTGTCCGATGGGACAATAATGGATTAATTTTGTGGATACGAGTAACTGACACAAAAGAAAGCTACAAGTGTGGTAATCGGAATATCAATACGCGTATCTGTCAAAGATTAGCCATTAGGGTGGTACAAAGTATTATTCAAATTTACTTATTTTGATTCTCCACTGAGATCTGCTCGAATACATTAAAAAGAGTCAATTTTTATGTTTCTACAGATCAGTAAGAAACAAATTTCGAATATTTTTCCAACTTTTTTAAAAGTGCATTAGGTACCCATGAACGAGAGCGGGCCATTTTGTGAAACTCCAACCACGTCAAACCAAACTAATCGAGCCCCAGCCTTTTCCAACCACGACTTGAATGACAGGCAACCGAATAACGACTAACTGCCCCGTATTTTATCCAAGAGTGGTAGTAGACTGAGCGATGACTTAACACACAGACTACAGACTCGATTAGCCAGTCTAGGGATGTGCAAAATAATTACAACAACCAGAATATAGTCTCTACAGGCCTCATTTAGACTTATACTGGCTTACAATTTGGCATAAAGAACATTTGGGATGTGTGTTCTTGATAAAAAAAATGTTATCCCAAATGGCCTTAATGCGAAATGTCCGTAAGCCGAACTGGGATATAACACTGCCAATTAACAATCGTCCAATCAGCCTGTTAATTAGCCACAATAAAATTTTGGAAAGAATCATTCTCAAACGCCTGAACCTTGAAGACTCCCAAATAGTTCCAAATGAACGTGCCATCAGTAACATTTCTAACTGTAAGTCGCTTTGTTTCTGTTCGCCCTCCTTTTTCTATTCATCATGATTTTCGATAGTTACCGTTGAAGTTTACAATTCTTTATGCTCACCGTCAAAAGGCATTTCGGATATTCGCCAACTCATTAACCCAATCAGACAGTACACTTGGAGTTTGTACAAGTGATCCATTGTTAGCCTATAATTAACCTTACACAATAATGTAAAAGAAAGCAATGTAAAACGAGCATGTCCTCTTCTAATACTAAATCCTCAGGATCGTAGTTCCAACAATCATTCATCCAATCGTTCAAAGCCGGCGAAGAGTTTCATTTCAATAGAGATGTTGTAGTAGATTAGGATAAATGCTCCAGACAGTTAGCCACTCTGTGCCACGTGTCTTCAGCAATCGAACGTAACTTAATCACTGCCTGCATCCTCCTCCTCCTCCTCCTCCTCTTCAGATCCACTGCCGGACGCTTCCGATTCTGAATCGGATTTCTTTGATTTCTGAAAGTAAGAGAATATCAATTTTACTGCTATTTTAGAAGATTCTTTATTCTGGGGAATGGTTTTTGGGGAATACCCACTATAATTTTTTTTAGAATAATCAAAACCAAGCTAATACCGTACCTTCTTCTCAGTGGACTTTTTCTCCTTCTCGTCATCAGAGCCCTTCTTGGCCTTCTTCGAATCCTTCTTGTCATCGTCGCTGCTCGATGAATCATCGCCGGAGATGTATTCCTTACTCTTGAAACCACTACCCTTCATTGGTGAGGCGTTGGACTTCTTTGGCGTGGCCGCTTCCTTCTTCCTCTTGGCAGCTTTGCCCTTGCCACCCTCATCGTCACTTCCGCCACCTCCGGAGGCCTTGTACGCGGCCAGAGCTTCGGCGTACTCTTCCTTGGCCTTCGCTGCCTTTCCCTCCCACTCGGACTTGTCCTTCATTTCCTTCCACATTTCGCCACCCTTCTTGGCGATTTCCGTCACCGAAATGCCAGGGTTATCCTTCTTGATGCTCTCCCGAGTGGCGTTCAGCCAAATCATGAAGGCTGTCGCCGGACGCTTCGGACCTCCCGATTTAGACTTTTTGGGTTTACTTTCCTTGCGTTCCTTCTTCTCTTTACGTACCTTCTTCTCCTTCTTCTCTTTCTTTTCCTTCTTTTTCTCGGCCTTCTTGGCACCGCCATCCGAACCACTTCCGCTGCCTCCCTCATCAGAGTCATCCTCCGAGGTGGATTCCACGTTCGAGTCAAACTCATCGGCCACGTCCGACTCCTGTTGGTTCGGGTTGAAGTCTTCATCGGTCGACTCATCCGAATCGCTTCCATCGTCATCATCGTCTCGCTCCTTGGCTTCGGCCTTGACACGCGCCAGATAGGCATCCGGTTCGCCTTCGTTGTCCGAGTCGGCAAAGTCCTCCTTGTAGTTGTTCTTGCCGTCCTTGCCGGTGTTCTTGACGTGCAGTTTCTTCGACGAAATAAAGTCGAACAGCTTGCCGTATTCCTCCTTTTCGATGCTGCTGAACGTATAGATCGTGCTGGTTTTGAGTTCGATCTCGAAATCGAAACTTCTGGTTGAACCTCCGCTACGGGCAAAGTTCACAGAGGCGATTTCCTCGAACCGAATGTGGACCGGCGGTTTGTGCACGTAGATGAAACCTCGCTCCAGCGGATAGAGGTAGCCGGCAGCGGCCTTGTATGAGCAACCAATCGCCGGAGTTCCGGAATGACTGGAGAGGAGAAAAACATGTAATCAGTAAAATAGACTGGCTTCGAAAAAGTAGGACATTATTTTTTTTACAAATTAGAGAGATGCTCTGGCCACGTCCTTGTAATTAGTTATCTTGTTTATGTGGAAGAAAAATGAAAACTGCGGAAAATCATGTTTTTCTATTTAACATCGCTTATACCATGACCCCACAGTTATGGATCAAATAGTGTGGAGTCCAACCTATAAAATTCAATAAAACGACATGGAAAACGTAAAATTGTAATTGAAAAGCACGAATTGAATCGTTTCAAATTGGAACTTCGGTTAGTAAACTGTTTTGAGTGTAATATTTACATAGGATTTAATAAAAATTAAAAATTGCATCGGTTTCTGAAAACCATATTATGGATCAATTTTCATATTATGGATCAAATTGTGACATATTAAGGATCAGTGCGCAAAATCAAGAGATTTTAAACTCAATGCATCTGTATTGCATGATTTGGTGAAAGTTAACACTGTGTCACATATTACTGCAAAAAAAAGCATTGTTAGAGCTGGAAACAAGGGTAAAATGTCCTTTTTTGTGATATACTGCATTGTAGTAACTGAGACACGAACTGTTTTCGCTCTACACCAAGTTTTCCACCCATTTTTGTCTGCTAAAAATGAAATTTTCCAACCTGGATGTTGTATTAGTTTTATCCTTAGTGCTATTGACTGAAAATGTCGAATCCAATGCTTAAAATGGTAGAAATCTACATTCTTTGGTAGTGATCCATAACCGTGGTAAACAATCATTCCCTGGTCCATATTATGGATCACTAGTTAGAAGTGCTAATATTCGGTATTTAGAATCAACAATCAAGAAAACTGTTCTCTAAAGATGAATTCACATTAAATCGAAGCAAACGAGCATGTTTTATGCTTTTAAATATGAATTTTACCACTTGTGGGAGCTTATGAATGCTGACGGCACTTCTTACAGAAAACGACCATATAATGATAGCTGTGTGGTACCAACTAAACATTTGTCAAATACATCGTTATTAAGCGGTTGAATGTTGTGCTTAAGTTTACAAATGGTAGAAGACAAATAGTATAACATGGGAAAAATATGTTTTACGTCAACGTTTATGTCTTGAGCGAGTTATCCGATGTTGAACGCCAAAGTGATCCGTCACCTTGGGTGATCCGTAACTGTGTGGGCATGGTACATAGTAGCACAGTTCCTAATTTCTATTCCTTTAGTATAGCACTATTTTCACGGCGTAGGCAAGACACAAACCAAAACGGTATTTCTACATATTTTTCCTTTACGTAATGGATCAAAAGCTTTCGATTCATGTAATAAGTTCTTAATTCTTCCTATATTAAAAAAATGTTTCTCTTACTACTGGTACTATAGGTGCAAGGAAGCTTAAATTTTAATCGAAACTGAATAAACAATTCTATTAAAGTAACAAGATTTAGGGCTACAAAGCAAAGCCATGCTGAAGGTATTAGGATTAGATTCTCGGTCGGTCCAGGAACTTTTCGAAATGAAAATTTCATCGATTCCCATTTGATATAGGAATGCGAAAATGACGAATTCGACAAATAAAGCCCTCGGTTAATAACTATGGAAGAACTAATAGAAGTTAAGAGGCAGGCTCTGCCCCGGTGGGGACGTAATTCCGAGGAAAAGAATAAGTAACAAGCTTTCTTATAAGAGCAAATAGAAACATTGAAAATGCAAGCCGAATTTGGATTGAAAAAAGGAAAAATAACAATTGAAAACTCACCCGATGAAAGTACCCGGCCCGGTCAGCTTCCTGTTGATGATCACCTTCATAATCTTGCCGAGGACTTCGTACACCGGTCCGGATAGTTCCTTCGTCAGTTTGTCCTCGTACTTCTCCTTGAGCTCTTCCTCCGTGAACGGCAGCTCGATGTTGGTTTCCTCGTCCATCTGGAAAAGGGTCACCAGGAAATGGTACCGGGTTTGGCCCTGCTTGATGGGTGGATCCAACGAAATGACGAAGAACATCTGCCGGTTGTCTTTGTGCGGGAGGAGGAACAGCCGCAGAACCGAGGAGGTGGGAATCTTGAAGTCGTACGTCTTACCTGTGGGGAAGTGATGAAGTATAGTTGAGTTATCTCAGGCAGCATCGCATGATAATTTGGCTTGGAGAAGTGTCAGGATGAAATTTTGGGTGTCATTTTTTGGTCTAATCTTGGCTTGCAAAAACGTTGCTAGAATCAGTGCGCATCGTACCTTCGTGCTGTGCGTACACGATTTCTCTCTGCTCTTGGAAGTTCTTTTTTAATAACTACCTAAAGCAATAAAATAGTACTTTTCAGTGCTACAAAAACAGTACTTTTCAGTGCTAAAATTAAAAACGGTACTTTCCAGTACTATTTTTTCTACTATTGATCCCTTTACGATCCTTGTTTGGACCCGTGCCTTCGATTTTTCGTTGAACCCGTTAGCGAAAGCTAGCGGTGGTAATCCTCCTTGGACACCGTCTTGGGAAAAAACCTCTCGAAGGTCACGTCTTCTTTCGTTTATTCACCTAGCATGGTTGCAACTACAAACAAAAGGAAGGGTGAATCTCTGAACTCACAACTTCCTTCCAAAAAAGTGGGATTTAAAACTGTCACTAAACGTGGCAAGAATGGAAGAAAGGACATTTCTCCGGAATGCGAACTTTCTTCCAAGGGTGAAATGAATAATGTTGATAATTGTATCGAAATGAGCAATCAGTTCTATGCTCTAGACAAATTTTCAGACCACCAAATCGAAGCGTCTCTAGCCCAGGTCTTTTGATTCAAGTGAGTAAACAAAGAGTGCCGCCTATCGTGGTCAGTTGTTCCGAGTTTGGTGGATTAGGGCGGTTCAAAATTTAAAAATGTTAGAAAATTCAATCTCCCATATGCTCCTTACCATCCTTACTATAAGAATAATGTTCTGTGAAATTTTAAGCTTTCTAGGTGGTGATTTAGAGGTGGCCCAAAGACAATGTAGGTTTATATGGAAATTACTATGGAGAAATTTTGAGATATGTTCCAAACACGCTAGTACTGTAATGTAAGTACAAACTTATTATCCCATAGTGAAAACTCATTCTTCAAAGCTTAATCGGTAATCGGTTCTACATCACGTTCATCGATGACAAGATAAGGCGTATGTTCGTGTACTTTATGAAAACAAAATCAGAAGATGAAGTATTTGCGGTCTTCAAGAGATTCCACGCGATGGCGGAGCGCCAAAGCGGCAAGAAGCTCAAAGCGATCCGGACTGACAACGGTAAGGAATATCTGAACAAAAGTTTTCAAGGATACTTACAGCGAGAAGGCATCCGGCATGAGACGACGAACGAGTATACTCCCCAGCAAAACGGCTTGGCGGAGCGCGCCAACTGGACGATAGTAGAGGATTATCACAGAAGGCCGAATCACAAAAGGCCGAATACATTCTAGCCTACCACAAAAGGCCGAATGCACAGAAGGCCGAATCACAAAAGGCCGAATGCACAGAAGGCCGAAACACAGAAGGCCGAATCACAGAAGGCCGAATCACAAAAGGCCGAATCACAAGAGGCCGAATCACAAGAGGCCGAATCACAAAAGGCCGAATCACAAAAGGCCGAATAAAGCTTGAATATGAAAAAAACAAGTCCATGCTTTGTTAAATGCAGTCATGTCAGTAACCAGTGCGCTATCCTCCATGCGGCGAAGCCGCATTGAGTATAGAGGAAATGAGGCGGCAGAAGGCCGCCGAAGTCTCCGATATCCGAAGGTTGTGTATAGCATCTATTCGGTGCCATGCAAATAGCAAATCCAGGCGTTTGCCCGGTATAATGCAAGCAGAAGATATTTTTCTATTTTTAGGTCCGACGAGCGACAGCGAGTTCGGACAGCAAGCGTTTGCCCGGTATAATGCCAACATAGTCTTTTACGCAACAAGCAGGAGAATGATTGCTGAGATTGGGTATAACAAATGTTTAAGGTGATTATAGAACGAAGCCACACCTCAAATTTTCAAGAGCACAAGACTTGAGAACCAAATAGCGCTTCGCGAATTTGTCACTACCAGCAAGCAAGCAATTTGATTGATTTTCAACGCGAACTCTTGTCAGATTCTACAGTCTCGTGCACTTGAAAATTCAAAGTTTGGTTTCGTTTTATAACCACCTTAAGTGATCATAAGAATCGTAAGTTAACTAAGAATACTTTTCATCGCACAGTGCCTGTTCGATTTTGACTCGATTTGAATTTGGCAACAAGTCACAAATCCTGTCAATCTCATTAATTCTGTAAGCCTTCTTAAGGCTTGCCATATTCAAAATAGGTAAATTTTATTCGTGGTCATTATTACGGCGATACAAGTTTAATAAAAACAACCATTAAATTTTGGAACGGTTCAATTTAGGCAACATGAACATGTTTGCATGTTGCCAAAATCGAACAGGCACTGTATACCCTTTCAGTTTTCGCGAGGTTTTTACACTTATGTTGTACAAAATACAACAGCATGACTACTTAAGCTCCAATTATAGAACTTTTTTTTTGGTGTGTCAGCCAGTGCTGTTGAATGTCAAAATTTTTGAAAATTAAAAAATGTTCATAGCACCCTCCAAAGCGAAACATCAGCAAATATTGCCAACCAATAGTAATTCGGAAAAAGTCACCGGGAAAAACATTTTCGAATGACTTTTTCACGGGGAAAGATGATATTAGTAATATTCAATTGTCAAAGTCACGTGATATTCATGACATTTAACAGCTCTGGTGTCAGTTAAAAATAGACCAGCTGACACACCCAAAAACCACTAATTATACAACTCTTATTCAGCTAGTAATGTTTTTTTTTTTTTTTTTATTTGTGACATTTTACACCAGTTGGTGCATTCATGTCGATGAACTATAGCTAGTAATGTTACTTGTGCATCTTGTCCCACTTACCCTACTGTAAAAATGTCCATAATATTGTAGAAAAATGAGGCTTTCCCTAAAATTTATTTATTTATATTCCGGCCTTCTGTGATTCGGCCTTCTGTGATTCTGCCTTATGTATGTTTCGGCCTTTTGTGATTCGGCGTTATGTGATTCGGTCTTTTGTGATTCGACCTTTTGTGGTAGACCCGATAGTAGAAATGGCACGGTGTCTACTATTCGAAGGCAAATTGTCGAAAGGCTTCTGGGCGGAGGCCGTATCTACAGCAGTGTATCTCATCAACCGATCTCCGACTCGTGGGCACAATCTGACCCCCGAGGAAGCCTGGAATGGAAGGAAACCCAACCTTTCACATCTACGTGTGTTTGGGACGGAAGCAATGGTTCAAGTTCCAAAGCAGAAGAGACGCAAGTGGGATCCCAAATCCCATGAATGCGTTTTAACGGGCTACGATGAAGAAACAAAAGGATATCGCCTGTACGTTCCGAAGAAGAAGTCAACCATCGTGAGTCGGGAAGTAATTTTCCTGGATGAAGGTGTTTCATTCGACGCGATATCTCCAGCGGATCCACTTAAGAGACCAACAACGTTCGTTCAATTGGACTTCGAGGAGCCGGTTCCCTCCCCCACACTGGAGAGGCCTGTTGCGGAACCAGAAGATCCGATGATCGATGACGAAGCGGAAACAGATGACGACTTCGAAGAATGTGTTTCAAGCGATGATAGCGGCACAAGTACCGCAACGTTGACTGACCCTGTACTCCCTTCGCGACTATCTTCACAACCACCTCGGTCAAAGGTGTTGAGGCGCAGCGAACGGGAGCACGTTTTGCCAGGCAAGTACCATGCCCACACAGTTACGGATCACCCAAGGTGACGGATCACTTTGGCGTTCAACATCGGATAACTCGCTCAAGACATAAACGTTGACGTAAAACATATTTTTCCCATGTTATACTATTTGTCTTCTACCATTTGTAAACTTAAGCACAACATTCAACCGCTTAATAACGATGTATTTGACAAATGTTTAGTTGGTACCACACAGCTATCATTATATGGTCGTTTTCTGTAAGAAGTGCCGTCAGCATTCATAAGCTTCCACAAGTGGTAAAATTCATATTTAAAAGCATAAAACATGCTCGTTTGCTTCGATTTAATGTGAATTCATCTTTAGAGAACAGTTTTCTTGATTGTTGATTCTAAATACCGAATATTAGCACTTCTAACTAGTGATCCATAATATGGACCAGGGAATGATTGTTTACCACGGTTATGGATCACTACCAAAGAATGTAGATTTCTACCATTTTAAGCATTGGATTCGACATTTTCAGTCAATAGCACTAAGGATAAAACTAATACAACATCCAGGTTGGAAAATTTCATTTTTAGCAGACAAAAATGGGTGGAAAACTTGGTGTAGAGCGAAAACAGTTCGTGTCTCAGTTACTACAATGCAGTATATCACAAAAAAGGACATTTTACCCTTGTTTCCAGCTCTAACAATGCTTTTTTTTGCAGTAATATGTGACACAGTGTTAACTTTCACCAAATCATGCAATACAGATGCATTGAGTTTAAAATCTCTTGATTTTGCGCACTGATCCTTAATATGTCACAATTTGATCCATAATATGAAAATTGATCCATAATATGGTTTTCAGAAACCGATGCAATTTTTAATTTTTATTAAATCCTATGTAAATATTACACTCAAAACAGTTTACTAACCGAAGTTCCAATTTGAAACGATTCAATTCGTGCTTTTCAATTACAATTTTACGTTTTCCATGTCGTTTTATTGAATTTTATAGGTTGGACTCCACACTATTTGATCCATAACTGTGGGGTCATGGTATAGAGACTTTCATGTTGACGGCACTGGCCTACCCGGTTTACCACTTCCACAGCCAATCTCCGACGATGATTCGAGGGACTTCCATGGTTTCCCTAATGACGATTCCACTGGTGGACCGAGCGATGACGATGGTCTTGTGGCGATTACATCTGGCATGGATGGCGAATTAGGAGATGATCCCGCTTCGCATCAAGAAGCGCTGGCTCGGACGGATAGCGACGCATGGCGGCGTGCCATGCAGGAGGAATTTGATGCTCAGGTGGCCAACAACACCTAGACCCTCACCCCGCTCCCCAAGGGTAGGAAAGCTATCAAATGCAAGTGGGTATTTAAAACGAAGTGTGATGCTGACGGAAACCCGACCCGACGTAAGGCTCGTTTGGTCGTTAAAGGCTACTCGCAGCGACAGGGGGTAGATTACGATGAAACATATGCTCCCGTCGTTCGCTAGTTTTTTTTCTTTCTTTATTATTGAGACTTTCAGCCCTAGGCTGGTTCATCTCATATTGATAAAGAGAGTGGGGTTGTTTAGGAAAAGGGAAACCTGGTTAAAAACCAGGGGGATGTGGTTCGCTACAGTTCGCTGCGCTACCTTCTCGCACTAGCGGTCAAGCACGATCTGGCGATAGACCAGATGGACGCGGTTACGGCCTTCCTGCAAGGGGATCTCGACGAAGAGATATTCATGGAGCAGCCTCCATGCTTCGTAGATGGAAAAAAGAAGACGATGGTGTGCAAGCTGAACAAGGCGTTGTATGGCTTGAAGCAGTCGAGCCGAGTTTGGAACCACAAACTAGATGCGGCGCTACGACGTTTAAGACTGACACCACCGGATGTGGACGAAGAAGCTGAAGGAACAACTATCCAGCTGCTTCCGTATGAAGGATCTGGGACAAGCGCAACACTGCCTTGGAATCCGGATCGAGAGGAAAAACGACTCCATCGCTTTGGATCAAGAATCGTAAGTAGAGTCGGTTCTGAAGCGGTTCAGCATGGATCAATCCAAACCTGTGAAAGTACCGATGAACTACAGTGAGAAGCTTACGAAGGAAGCGAGCCCGAAGGACGACGATGAATCCGCTCTGATGAAGGACGTTCCGTATCAGGAAGCTGTCGGGTGCCTCATGTATTTGGCGCAGAGCACTCGGCCGGACATATTTTTTGCGGTGAACACTCTCAGCAGATTCAACAACAATCCGGGACTCAAGCACTGGAACGCGGTGAAGCACATTCTGTGTTACCTACGTGGTACTTCCGGCTTCAAGCTGGTCTACAAGAAGGATGCTGATTCCAGTATTGTCGGCTACTGTGACGCCGATTGGGGATCCGATCTAGACGAGCGGAAATCAACCAGCGGCAACGTGTTTTTGGCCCAAGGCGGTGCAATTTCGTGGATGTGCAAGAAGCAACCCACGGTTGCATTATCTACCTGTGAAGCGGAGTACATGTCCGTATCAGCCGCTGTACAGGAAGCAAGGGTGGACTTTCGGCGCTACTGGACAACAACGACGATCCCATAGAAATCCGTTGCGACAACCAAAGCTGCATCGCAATCGCGAAGCATGGTGGGTATAATCCTCGCACGAAGCATATCGATATACGCCACCACTTCATCAAGGACGCACTGAGCCGTGGTGGTTACAACTAGCGTACGTTGGCACGGAGGAGCAAGTTGCCGATGGCCTTACCAAACCACTGCAGCGGACGAAGTTTGAAGAGTGTCGTCAGATGATGGGAATCTCTGCGGCTTGAGGAGGAGTATAAATAATAATATAAAATAACGGTACCGTAAAGTGCCGTAATTCAGCGCAGTTAACAAATAAAACATTTCAAATGGTTAATTAAAAATTAGTATTGCATTAACAAAAAAGCTTTATGGGTGGATCGCTAGCAAATCTGTTTTAGATTATGGCAAAAATATAAACTAGACTGTATTCACACGTTACAATTGTGATTTTTTTGAAATAGTTCACTCGTTGAAATTGCTTAATTCCGCGCAATTTTTTAACGCTTTTCCATATTCCGCGCAGAAGAATGCCTAATTCCGCGCACTTGCAAAACAATCAAATTAACATTAATTTTGTATAAGGCAGTATCCATTCATTACGTAACGCTGAAATTGAACATTTTCAACCATCTACCCCCCCTCCACAACACTTTTTGTATGAAAAAAAGTAAAGTTTTGTATGAGCCGTAACGTAGACTTTTTTATAATTTTTTGACTATCACATGAAATAAGGATAAACATTTGTTATAGTCTTTTCCTGAGACGAGACTCGAGAAGACGGTCTTCTTATTCTGTCATTGCTGAGTTTTTTACTTATTCCTCTGTGTTTGTATCAATCATGCGCAAACCCTTACATGAACATCCCAGCAAATATGCAATTGCGATTGCATCACACCGAAACATAAAACGCCTTCGAAGTGAAATTTTATGCCAGAAAAAGTTGCAGACATTTGAAATAACTATAGTCTTGTGTTTAGAATTATCAGCAGCTTTGGAAAAACTGCTCCGAACACTGAGGTTTTTATAACAGTTTATTTTGAATACAATACTTTTCAATTTTTCAGCATTTGGACGTTTCGCGACTGCGGAGACGTTGATATTTTTTCCTTTTCCTTGTCAGCTTTGGGGTTGCATGTTATTCCAGAAGAAATTTCAAAAACATATGCAGTTTGGCGAAATCGCCCCGACTACCTCTACACACTTAAATTATTTTACCGTGATCCGTGAATTTCACCGTAATTTCAACAGCTGATAAGTTCGGTAAAATAAACCACCGTAATTCCGTCGAAATTCAACGGATTGCTGTGAAATTTTACCGAAAACTGTAAAAATTTACCGTACTCCGTTAATTTATTTCACCGAAATTTTCAGCTGTTGGGATTACGTTGAATTTCACGGATTCCTGTAAAATAATAATAAGTCTGTATATTCGTAGTCTGCACTGTTCATACAATAACAAATGTTTATGGACCTTGGTTTTGGACAAACTTTTCCTCCCACCAAGAATGACCACGTGGTTTCTGAACGGCCGCTAGTTTCCCTGTAAGTGGGCTTTCCCGATATTCCGGTTGTTTGCGAAACGTATTTATGCATGAAAATACTTCCTCAGATAAATATAGCATGTTTTACTTGTTTGTTGTTCTGTAAATAGCAGTGCGCGGAATTAGGGACTTATGAAAAATGACGTACCCTAATGCCGCGCAATACTTTTTGGGATAAATCTCAATAATTATGCTAATATTTGATAAGATTTCATAGAAGCATCATGAAACACATCTGTAGCAAGGTGTTTTCATAGAATATTGCATAAATAACAAAACATTTTCAGTATAGAAATCACGTTTGTTTGTGTCCTACTGTCTTAGCACGGACGCTAAGGAAATTGAAAAAATGGCGTCTACTCAGACGGGCCTCCACTGATTATTTTTTTACGCCGCGAAAAATTGCTCTATTTGCTTTTATTTGTGATTCAAACTTATTCTAAATCAAAGTAGCATCAAATGGCGTTAAAAGTTGCTGCAGTATTGATGTGTATTTCCATATGTAAATAATTTTGTATGAAATGCGCGGAATTAGGCAATGCGCTGAATTAGGGCACTTTACGGTATAAATAATCTGATTCCAGCTTAATTTTCGCAAAATTTACAAGTATAAAGTAGGCGTTGTGAAGCATTGCATTTGCCACTGAAAAGTGAACCTTGTAGGAGAATTATAGAATCCTAAGGTAACTTTCTCTTAAATATTCACTATAAAATGACTGTGGAAAGTAAGACGCTGGGGGACTGACCTGGTGTAGTGGTTAGAACACTCGCCTCTCACGCCGAGGACCTGGGATCGAATCCCATCCCCGACATAGTCACTTATGACGTAAAAAGTTATAGTGACGACTTCCTTCGGAAGGGAAGTAAAGCCGTTGGTCCCGAGATGAACTAGCCCAGGGCTAAAAATCTCGTTAATAAAGTCAAACCAACCAAACCAGTAAGACGCTGAGATCGATCATTAGGGTAGATTTGCTAGTTTCGAGAAATTGTTGAACAGACAAGGAAAGTGACTTTTTTCTTTAAGGATATATGAACGTAAAGACCTGAAATTAACTAGAACTACTACTTAACTGCCTAATTTTGTTAAGACTTGACCAGTGTTGACCAGACTCATTTCCCCGAAATTCGAATTGTGAAGCCATGAACTGTTATAACTGTGCGTTGTATTCCTGAGATGGAGGGGGAGGTGGTTGGGCTTGAGTGTTGCACATGGGATCCGACAGTTTCGATCTTGGTGGGCCGCAATTCAAGTTTCGGTGAAATGATTCGCACTCACTTACTCACTCATTTCATTTTACCGAAACTTGAATTGTGGCTCTCTGGGATCAAAATTGATCGATTTTGTGTGCAGTACTCAAGCTTAACCATCTGCTTTTCTATCTTAGGAGGATAGAGCATGGTTGTAGTAGTTCGTGGCTTCGTAGTTCGGAAAATGTTATTTTCGGGGAAATGAGTCTGAACAACACTGGACTTGACGACAATAATTGACATTTAAGACTCTAATCTTACGTAAAAGACAGGAGTAATCAGAATAGCACTTAAATGACAAATTATTCAAAACCATTTCGACTAGACAGTACTACACTACTATTTCGAAAAAAATCTTATGGAGCTGCTGACTTTCATAATGCTTCCTTTTCTCAGAAGCAAGGGAATATGGGTATTTTAAAAAAACTACCACGTCGCAATACTAATGAAAAACAGTGTTCATGTGGGCATCATAGCCCAGTCCATCTGAGTATTGGTCCTGGTAGAGGGGAAACTTGGCTAAAGCCAGACCGAGGATTCAGCCTTGACAAGTTAAGCTGTCAGGCAGCTCCAACTGAATACCGTACAAAAAAAATGTTTTACCGAATTATCCTCTGCTTAAACTTGTGTATGTTAAAGTCACCCTTGATAAATGATTTTTAAATGAATTCAAGGAATCTTGAGGAAGTTTTACAAGGTTTCCTAGATAAATTGCTAAGATAATTGAAAAAAAAAAGAATAAAATTGAATTTAGTAACATTTAGTCGAATCTATAGACAATATCCCGCAGGAATGTCTGAAGGAATTCTTGAAAAACATAGGACGACTTCCCAACAAATATGTATAAGAATGATCGAATCACTAGAATCTCGAAATCGTGCATCTTACCGTGCAGCTGGAAGAAGCTCTGGAACACCTTGATGTCGTAGCGACCACGCGGCGTCAGGCAATGGATCTCCCGGAAGATGGCAATCGCATCGCCGGTAGCGGAAATGACCGAAGCCTGCTTCATGACCTGCTCCTGGAATGCCTCGACCGGATCCGTCTCTGCCGACTCCGACGTCGGAATGTGGAATCGCATCTCCATCAAGCTGACCGGGGCGTCGTCATTCCGATGGAACTCCACGGTCACTTCATTCTTGCCGCTGTTACACTGGGAAACATGATTCAACGGAATCTCGAAGCTGGTTTTGTTCTCGATATCGAACGACAGCACACTCCCCTTGAAGTGGACCGTTCCCCAGTTCCATCCCCGCATCGAGAGCTCCTTCTCCAGCATATCCAGCTTGTAGTTCTTCTTCACAAAATCCGCAATCTTCTGCTCATCCCCCGTAAATCCGATAAACCGGTGCAACAGTCCGTTCTTCATAAACACTCGCAGCCCAAAGTTTCCCACGAACTTCTGAAAGTTGATTAAATCAATGTCCGACGCGTTAATCTGTTCCACCTTGCCCGTTTTCTCGTTCTTGAACACGATCGCCGTATCGGTCATCTTCAGCTTCCCGGGGCACTGCAAACAAAAAACACGAACCATGAGTAATGGCGTCTTGGCAAATCATAATCCACAAAATTACTCACCATCGCACCCCGCACTTCGGAGCTAATCGACGAGTACTCCAGGAAATCCATCGCGCTTGGTGGCTAGTGGTCAATTTGCCGGAACACAAACGGAACTTTTTACTTTGGAAAATCGGGAATAAACTGCAAATGCGTTGCGCGGACACGATGGAATGCCGCTAAAAAGTTTGCTGTTGAGAACAAGGATGATCGTGAAGCGGATTGATGCCGAAATGCAAAAGGTTATGTTTTGACGGATCAACACACAACTACCAACAACCACTGTGTGAGTAACGGCGCCGTTAATGCCAGACGGTAAAATCTTGCTCGAGACCCGGTGGAAAATAAATCAAGCATAATTTTTCAAATCGGCGTATCTAACATTTGGATGGATTCGAGAAAAATGCGATGCAATATATTGTAAAGCATTTCAAATCCTATTTAGAATGTTTTGCATTTTTTCTATTGTTGTGTCTTTTACAAGTTGAAAAAAAGAACACTGTTTCTAACCACTATTAAACAATTACGATTCGTTTTGAATTAGATTGAAAAACTGGTGAAATTATCGAATAAACCCTTTTGCTTTGTGCTGCTCACATACACCATGATGATTCGTCGATACCATACCTTGATTGATACATACACCTTGCTTGATGCGTCGGTTTGACAGTTCATTTTTCACATGCGTCACGTCATATACACCAGTATTGTTTTGAAGTTGCACATACACCGATTTGCAAATTCCCTTAAAACCTAATAGAGTTCGTTAATTCGACAGTTTCTACGTTCAACTACAACGAATATTGGTTTGCGAATGTTTCCAATTTCAACTCGACTAACAGGAGCACCGGACGGAGCTGTGAGTAACAAAAGTAGATGGAGATCAGTTCTTGTGAGAAATTTGGTAAGAAACATTGTCAAGAACCGAATACTGATGATGTTCCACATCAGTTTGCCGACGCGTCAGCTAGCTACAATTGTAGAAATCCGAATTTCTCGATTTCCAACATGTTTAGTGATTCGTAAACGGTATGACGTATCTGCTGATTCAAATTTTATGTTTTGATTCGGCATATAGGTCGCTTTACTATGAGCATATGTACGGTGTATGTGCTAGCATGAAAATGTTGACAGTTGAGTCGCTTTACAAGCACAGGGTGTATGTAGCCAAATTAAAAACACTGAGTAAAGTGCACATAGGGCAGAATTGAAATTTGTTTCAAAAAATCGAAAAATGGTTTTAGGAATACTTTTGTTGGCTCAATATGTAGATTATGCGTTTGTCAAGCCCATGCAAAGCAAATCTCGGTTTGTTTATTTTTGCAGATACGTCGGATTGAAGAATTATGCTTGAAATGGAGTATAAATGGGTTCATTCAAATATTACGTAACGCAAAATTTGTCAATTTTAGACCCCCTCTCACCCCCACGTAACAGCTTTTGTATGGAAAATTTCAATTTTTTGTATGGACCGTAACACTATGTAAGACCCCCTTCCTGCCCCTGTTGCGTTACGTAATATTTGAACTATCCCAATGAGCATGTTCTACAATGAAGGCCCAAACGCAATGAAAGCGGAACGGCAACGGAAAACGGAACCGGTCCGCCAGGATGAACTATAACATGCTAGTCGACTCAGTATTGGTTCACTTTCATTCGTTGACAGCTCAGTGGAGATGTTGTGATTCATTCTGGCGAACCGGTTCCGCATTCCGTTGCCGTTCCGCTATCATTGCGTTTGGGCCTTGAGCCTCCCGGATAAAAACGTATCATTCAGTGAATGGAATAAACCATTAATGTACAATATAACGTATTGGATACAATACAGCGTATTGTAATTGAATGTCGAACCAATATCTCGAAAACTTATTCTAACAGACTCAAGTCAAAAAAGTATACAAACTTACTTTATCGATTCTACGTGTTTCGCAGACGAAATTCTACACGTTGCGCTCTGAACCAACTCGATTTTTCACTTTTAAAACGTTTAATTTCCGGATTTACAAAACGACGAAAGTAAGATTCTCAACTTTCGCAACCTAACCACTACTTTCGCCGCCCCGCTGTATGGAGAGACAAAGTGACTTAACCACGAATCAAAACAAAACACTACTTGAGCCGATTTTACACTGGTAGAAAAACGTCGAAAGTAACTGAATAAATCGGCTTATCATTTTGTAATATTTTTTTTGTGGGAAATAACAGGAACTCCCTAGTTTTTGAACGCGAGCTTAATGTATGCAAAATTTAAGCGATGTACACGGCGAAAAAATATTAAAAAGTTGATTAATTTTAAAACAGTTTTAAAAGACAGGTTGTGATTCTTCTGAATTAATTTTCTCAAAACCATATGAAAGTTACTTACGTCGATTTGAAAAAGTAATCGAGATATTATTCTTGTTTGGATATACAATTCAAAAACAATATAATATATTGTAACAGAACATTGTATTGTTTTTAATTGGTTTTATACCTTACAATTTTGGTCAAATTCCTATTTTCGCGTAAAACGACTGTTGCTTTTTTCTATGTAGCTTTGCTGAAAGAAATAAACAAAACAAGTTCAGAAAGCAAGAAATGTTGGGTGAAAAATATTCAAAAAGTTAAAATAAGTAGTTTTTTAGAAGTCACTTGACATTAGCTGTAACGACGAATGCAACCATGATACAGTTTGTTGAATTGTTTTTGTATTGTACAACAATACACGCATTGCTAATCAAGACAATACATGAACATTATATCGTATTGTATTTTCAAAATGTTTGTATGAGAAAATATCTATATTTGTATTGTTACGATACTTAACCACCCATACATTATATTGCAAAAATCTCATATACCATACAGTGAACTGTTCAAAACAATATATTGTACTGTAATTGTATTGTCATTTTACATATACTGTATTGTATTTCCAATATATTGAATGGTACTGTTACAATACGTTATATTGTTTTTGTATTGTATTTTTTATTCGGGCTCTGTACGTGCCATAAATTCTTTTGTTCTCATAACTTTTACTGTGCGCCGTGTGTTGGTGCTGTCTCGCTCTCTCTCACGGGCAACTTGAAAACAAGGCGCACAGTAAAAGTCAAACGTTTTATGGCATGCATAGGCTCATAAGGGCGTGAGTCCATTTTACGAGACGTTTTTGAACAGCGTGAGTGAAGCACTAATATCCAGAGTCTATGAATGGAGAGTTGCGCGAAGAGTGAAACCAAATCTACCTATCGAATTGTCAAATCGTCTACCTATTGAGCAGACCAGCAAAACAAATAGGGGATATTTTCGAAGATGAAGAAAAATAATCATTCAAAGAAGTCTCTTCGCGCAACTCTCTGTACATAGACTCTGCTAATATCCTGTTCAACCAGTCAAATGGCCTGTACGCTGATCATAAGTACTGTGCAAAAGGATAGGACAAGAAACGGTCAAGGAATGATTCCTCTCAATGTGATCCCAAGTAACCACGAAGCTGTATATGAATACTTTATGTTTGCTCTATAGTGTGCTATCAGATTTAACCTTTAAGAGCTTTATAAAGCATAATTAACCCCTCTACCGGCAGCTTCATTTTTACCGCAGGAAAAAAAATTCAAATCGCGATAACTTTTTTGTTTTTCGGTATTTTTGCACCATTTTTTCACAAGTTCTCAAAAAGCTTTTCTAATTTGAGGATCCGTGTCGATATTGAGCATTGGTCATCTGGATCCAGAGATATTCCGAAATTCCTTGGGGGACCGACGCTTATTATATAGCATTGTATAGCCCACATTATACTTTTTCGATAAGTTGACGTAAAACAAAATGGCCGCCTAAGACATTTTGTATGGAAAATGTCGGTCCCCCAAGGAACATTGGAATATCTTTAAAACCAGATCACCAATCATCAATATCGACACGGATCCACAAACTAGAAGAGTTTTTTGAGAACTTGTGAAAAAATGGTGCAAATATACCGAGAAACAAAAAAGTTATCGCGATTTGATTTTTTTTCTTGCGGTAAAAAAAGAAGCTGCCGGTAGAGGGGTTAAAGTGGAAAAGGGCTCCACAACAACCAAATTAATGCAATACTTGGTAAAGCAGTTTTAATGCACAAGCCTTACTACTAAAGCATTTATGTTTGTATATTTAGGGTTCATGATGTATATTAGCTTAAAATAATGTATGTTTAGGGCTTGCGTTAAAAATAAACAAAACAATGAATCCATTGGCTACCTTTGGATTTCTTTACCATATCAATGTTCTTTTTTTGTTGGAATCAGGATTCGAACCCACAACTAGGATGATGGTGTGCTGGATGCCTGGCGCATTGGTGTCCTGTGCTAAAGCTACTGATGTGATAAGGTAAGATAAATTAACGAAGCCACTGTGTGTGTTAACATTACTATTCGCCCAGTTATTACGAATAGAAAGAATTCTCTTCGGCGATTGATTTTCTTTCCTCACCAAATGAAACATCAATAGAAAGAATTTGATCATTCTTTCTCGTAGAGGAAATAACAGAACATAACCCACAAAACAAACCCCTAGCGCATTGAACAGATTTCAGGGGAGAGAAATTGATCGACATTTCCTCTCCGCTCCTTATGAATAAAAGAGTCTCATAGATAAAATACAACAATTTTGAATGAATACATATATCCTTAGATCATGAAATGGGGGTTCGAGATGAAAGAAAGTCATTTTATTATTCTTCCATATCCCACAAAACGTAATGAGCGAGTGCGAACGTGCTCGATCGTCTTACCGCAGACAGACGTTCAAGTTAGACTCAGCTACTTGTGTAAAAACATGGCCGCCACAAATCGCCAAGTGGCAATCAGCTAACAGATGGCGTTAGTGGCGTATGTGTCCCGCCACCACCCCGATCACATTTCGTTGACAGCACGACACACAACCGCTCCCACAGCCGGCGTGCTCAACGCTAAAAACTATGTACCTTTGTTTTGGGCTGGGTGGGTGATGTTCCCTTTTGGATCCAATTTCTCATGTAAAAATCAATAAAATCCATTGTAATTTTAACCACAAGTTGGCATTCAATTTACTCACAGATTCATGCTAGTATAACACCCTTGAATGATCGTTACTCATTTAAAATAAATTGGCGTGTAAGTATCACAATTGTGTGAATCATTTTTGAAGTGATTGTTTTGATAGTTTTGTTCAGTGGGTGGTGGACTGGGTGGTAAGCGAGAAGATGAAGCCACGTGCTTTTACAAACTGTCACTGTACTGCAGCAATTTGCTCCCTAGGTGACACCACGGTAGAATTTACACAGGAATTTTGAATAAATTTGTTCCTGCTTAAACGTCTGTCTGCGGTCTTACTTATTTATTACAGATTCGAGTGCGTTTAATGAGGTTATGTAATCTTGTATGATAGCATAACTGTATATTCCCTCTAAACGCTTAGCATAATGCTATATATAAATAATGCTACAAAGCATTTACAATTTTAATCAAATGCATCATTGCTTGACAGTTATTGAATAAATGCATGATAACATTATTATACAAAAAATGTTGACTTTCGACCAAATTAATGCAATAGTATAATGCTTGTGGTTACTTGGGATGAATTTTACTAAGGTGGCGCACATGATTGAAGCGTGCCACTAGTTCTCTCTTTCAGTCTCCCGCTGTTCTAATGCAGCGCAAATAGTGACGTCACTACCGAAATTACTTCAGCTGTACGCTGCTGAGAAGTAGAGCTGATTTCATAACGTCGGTAACGCCTGCCGTACAAATGAAATGGAGCTGGTACTTTGGTAAAAAAAGAGAAACTTTACTTGAGCGCTTTACATTTCAAGCTAAAGGCTGGTTTGCTTCTGACAAGAAAAGTAATCGCCTATCTCGATGCGTGGAAAATTTCTGATTCTATAACATTCCCCAGAAAACCATTCCCCCGAAAACCATTCCCCAGAATTCCGTTCCCCAGAATGAACCATTCCCCAGAAAATCATTCCCCAGAATGTAACATTCCCCAGAATTTCATTCCCCAGAAAGCTATATGAATATCCATTTTTTTCTTTTTTAATTATTGCTTTGCGTGAGTCACTTATGTGGGGGCCCAGATAGCCGTAGCGGTAAACGCGCAGCTATTCAGCAAGACCAAGCTGAGGGTCGTGGGTTCGAATTCCACCGTTCGAGGATCTTTTCGGGTTGGAAATTTTCTCGCCTACCCAGGGAATAGAGTATCTTCGTACCTGCCACACGATATACGCATGCAAAAATGGTCATTGGCATAGTAAGCTCTCAGTTAATAACTGTGGAAGTGCTCATAAGAACACTAAGCTGAGAAGCAGGCTCTGTCCCAGTAGGGACGTAACGTCAGAAAAGAAGAGTCACTTATGTGACAGGCTAAGGTCTGATGTAACAAAACAAATATGTAGGTATGGGGGTTAGGGGCATAATGAACACACAGGGCGAAATGGACACCCCCTTACTCTCTGAGAATATGCATATTTCAGCAAAACATTATAAACTGTACGAAATCTGTATTGCATATGAACTTTTTGACGGTATAAAAGTTTACTCTTTGCTTCATTTGTCCTCTGAAATTCTACTATATTTTTTTCTCAGCTTCAAATCAGTTTATAAGCAAAGTGGTGGAAGCGGTAGATTTAATTTTAGAAGAAACATATTTCCATTCTATGTATAATAAGCATTTACCTAATGTGTCCAATATGCCCCTAATCCCCCTATTCATGACTTTTTTGCATATTATAATAATACACCCTTCTTTTAATACATTCCCATAGAATATACAGACTATATGTTTATTTTTGCATATACAGTGATGCACCCTTCTTTCAGTATTATCTCATTAATGATATAGGCAAAATATATCGATGGAGAGCCCATATAGCATAAAGTCACTTGGCATAAAATGATTTGGTATAAAGCCATTTGCCATCCAGCCATACTTATGCTCCTTCTTTTCAAAAATGATGTTCTTCATGTCATGCCAAATGGTCATTGGCCAAATGACCATTATATCAAATGGTCCTTGATCATTTCTCGCGTAACTTTTCAAAACGTCCTAAGTAACAAATGTAAACAAATCGAGATTATCATTGCAAATCATTTGCGTTGCATCACTTAGCAGCACACTAGAACACTCGTTCTGATATATTAACAACAAATTAATCTATTAAAAGTTTACCAAAATGACCAATGTTCAAAACTGCATCGCTTTTAATCAATTGTTACATTCGACCTTTGATCAGAGAACCAACCACATGTCCTATGTAACTTTTATGAATAAACACGATTCTAATGTTACATTGGACATTCCTGAATAAAGCTTTGGAATGGAGTTTAAAAGGTAGAATGATTTGTAGAAGCGTGTCTGAGACACTACTTAGATGTATAGAATGCCATAATAACTGCTTCTCAATAATTTCAGTCGATATTTTCAGAGTCGCACTGCCTCGCAACATTGAAAACGCTCAGGTGACAAAAAGAGAATGAGTTACACAAAATTGTATTTTGGTCTTTTTTCCAAACCATGTTTTACCGTTTCGCTGGATTGGATCAGCTGCAACTTCTTTATTCATATTATTAGCGCATTGCGTGCATATAGGGGAATGATATTGAGCACAAGATTGAGCATCATGATGTCATTGTATCAATTTGATTCAGATGCATGGTCGATCAAGCATATAAATATGCTTCTCGGCAGCAACACGAGCAACGTACATGCGCGACTTGCTCACACATATTTGCAGAGCGATCAATCACCGAAGAGCGGAGAAGCTGTATGTATTTGTTAGGCGTGAGCTCCTTTCTCAAGTTCCTACAACAAGATGGACGGCGTCGTCATCGTCATTATTCCTCACCGCAATTTCTTGTTTCAACCGACGGCTGGAGCTGCTTGCAACACAGCCGTCACCCCCACCACGTCATGCAGTGGGAAACTCACACATGATCATGTGGGCGAAACCGTCATAAAAACGGGGGGAAAATTGAGGGAGAATCAGTGAGAGAGCAAAATGTCCTACATACAGCTCAACGTTTCCCCTCCTTCTGTTGTTACATAGGACGCATAGACGGAGGGGAAGAAGTGACGTCGTGGGATTGAATGAATCAAAACAAAGCACAGCTGGTGTCTCCGATTAGCACACCGCAACAAAAATTTTATTATTTATTATTTATTAATGTCGATATTTTCAGAGTCGCTCTGCCTCGCAATATTGAATACGCTCAAATAACAAAAAGAGAACGAGGTACACAAAACTGTATTTTGGTCTTTTTGCCAAATCATGTTTTAGGCTTACGCTGGATTGGATCAGCATTCGCTCAGCTGCCAGTTCTCTTTTCATGTTATCAGCGTATTGAGTGCATGTAGGGAAAAGATATTGAGCATCATGATTTTATTGTATTTCCCACCGCTTTTTCTTGTTTGCGCCGACGGCTGGTGCCGAATGCAACACAGTCGTCACCACCCGTTGTGCAGTGGGTAACTCACACACGAACAAGTGTGGGCGAAACCAGCATTGAAACGGGGGGAAGATTGAGAGAGAAACAGCGAGAAAGCATAAAGTCCCAAATACAGCTCAACGTTTCCCCTCCTTCTGTTGTTACATAGGACACATAGACGGAGGAGAAAAAGTGACGGCGTGGCATTGAATGAATCAAATTGTTGTTGTTTGTGAGAGACTTTAACCCGAAGGTCATTCGTCCCTTCTTCAAATGAATCAAAACAATGCACAGCTGGTGCCTGCGATTATCACACCGCAACAAAATGAGCAGTTCAACTTGAATGTTGAAGCAGTTCAACGCACGTGGATACAAAATGAAATAAAACATGCTTGCTGTGTGCTCCAATCAAAATGTCCGATGTTACTATAACTGAAAAAAAAATGACCGAAGTGAATGTCCAATGTAACAATTGTTGAAACAGAACGACCTATGTGATTTATCCTATGTACATATTTTTGGTCAAAACGTCCTATTTGATGTTTTTATAAATTTCAGTGTAATTTCCAAATAAATTGACAAAATTTCATTTCTTACGTTGAACTCTATTACACTGCTTCCCTCTACAAGCAACACAGTGGGGAAAAATTGTTTCATTTTGATACAGTTTCAAAATATATTTTCACAACCTTCAAGCTCGATTTACTCGAAATGTGTGAATTGTTAGATAGGCCGTTTTGAAAAGTTACGCGAGATTTAATCAATTATGCCAATTGCCTTCTTGCCATTTAGTATCCTTACGGAACATTTTGTCTATATCGTCAACAGGATAAGACTGAAAGAAGGGTGTATCACTATTTTGTGCAAAATCAAACAAGTCATTTGTAATTTAGACTTGACGTAAAGAAGGGCGTATCATTTTAATGTGCGGAATAGTAAGTTTTTATTTTGCCGAGTTTACGTAATCATTATATCGGAAACGTATAATATGATACTACGAACGTCTTTATTCTAATCGGTGTTGCCCCAAAAAGTAAGAGATGATGCACCTTCTTAAAACATTGATGAAAAGCTGCATACATCACTACATTTGATGAAAATTGGACATACATGTGAAATTATACATTTGGAAACTACTATACCGAAAGAAGGGTGTAGCTCTATTTTGTGCAGAATAGTGATGAGTAGTATTTATTGGATATTGTGTTTCCCCATAGACTGGTTTATCAGTCTTCATAAGTGCCAATAAAAGTGAAACTACTGTGATAGTTCATTTGCAAATGAAATTTGAATTAAAGTGTTCATAATTAGCAGCACCAATGCTAATCTTCTCATGTACTTGTAAACAACTTTGTATGGAGTTTAATTTTCAAGTTTTTTAAATAGATTATTTCAAAACTTTAAAGTAGGTATATAATTTTCTGGGGAATGGTCCATTCTGGGGATTGGTTTTCTGGGGAATGGTTCATTCTGGGGAGTGAAATTCTGGGGAATGGCACATTCTGGGGAATGAGATTCTGGGGAATGGAATTGGGTCCTAAAATTTTTAATGAAATCCTGTTTTTATTTAATAACACGAAAAAGCATGTTACTGTAACTACTTTAGCAATTTTTCCCGCTAAAATAATGGCTATATCATGTTTAAACTTTAATTTTAAAATTTGGTCCATAAATGAACCTTGACGCTTCTGATCATGTTTGACGTTCGCTTAGTCGACAAAAATACCACAGGGGTTTTAGTTCGACCACTGGGGTTGTTCCTATCTGACATTTCGTAAGGGACACGGAAAACAAAATACACCCAAAATTTGAGTTTAAGCCAAAGGATGTGACAAAATCTAAAAAAATGTTTTTTGGGCTTAAACCAACGGAAAACATTAGAAAATTGAGTAAACATGTGTTTTTGGCCTAAACTTAAGCGTTTGGCACTAAAATTGGGACAGGGCTTTAGGACCCTATTCTGGGGAATGGGTTTCGGGGGAATGGTTTTCTGGGGAATGTTATAGAATCAAATTTCTTCCAAGAAATGGTCAAGAAAATCACATTTTTCTGATCGCAGTACGCAGTTGAGAAGAAATGTCACATCAAAGGGGGCTCTCTGTAGGAAATTTCTTGACCCATTCAGTCAAGGAATTTCTTTACTGTTCTTGAGCGAAACAGCATACTTAGTTTGAAACTGAGTATGCTGTTCCGCTCAAGAAAAGTAAAAATTTCTGCTCAAGAAATGGTCAAGAAATCTCCTACAGTTTGCTCCGTTTAAAATGACATTTCTTCTCGAATGCGTACTGCGATCAAAGAAAAATGCTTTTCTTGAGCTTTTTTTGCAATAAATTTCCCACACATCGAGATAGGCGATTACTTTTCTGTTGAAGTGCATACTTCGCTTAAAGGCTGATTTGCTACTGACAAGAAAAGGAATCGCCTATCTCGATGCATGGAAAATTTCTTCTCAGAAATGATCCAGAAAATCACATTTTTCTGATCGCAGTACGCAGTTGAGAAGCAATGTCATTTCAAAGGGGGCTCTCTGTTGGAAATTTCTTGACCCATTCAGTCAAGGAATTTCTTTACTGTTCTTGAGCGAAACAGTATACTTAGCTTAAGTATGCTGTTCAGCTCAAGAAAAGTAAAAATTTCTGCGGAAAGAAATGGTCAAGAAATTTTCTACAGTGAGTTCCATTTGAATTGACATTTCTTTTCAACTGCATACTACGATCAAAGAAAAAGACTTTTCTTGAGCATTTCTTGCAAGAAAATATTTAACACGCATCGAGATAGGCGATTACGTTTCTGTTGAGGTGCTACTACACAACAGGTTTGAAAAAATGTAGCGAAGTTGAGTTTACTACACTCAGGCAAATGGAGCTTGAGCTTACACACTCCGGTTCCGTTCCGCTATCATTGCGTTTGGGCCTTTACGTTACGCAATTCCCAAAAAAAATCTAGCAGACGCGTGATTCATGGATGCTTCCTGTTTTGTTTTGATTCGGCATTTTACCGATTTTACCTCCATGTACCGTTATCGCCGTTATCCCGTTTCTCCTTCGCCGCAGTCTGTCACTTTAACTGTCTGTCAAAAGGAACGCAGGCTTCCTTTCGTGCGCGGATTGTTTTCCTTTCCTCTGGCTTTATTCGACTACGTTTTTCGGATTGTTCAACATCTGCATCAGAATTAAAAATTGAAAAACTTCCGACGTTTTCCGATCCGAGCATCTTGTAGGACTTGTGGACCACCGTTGTGGTCTGCCCTTTCGTTTTTCGTGCTCATCAGTGAGTGGTTGATATCAGCGTTGATTGTTTCCTTCCGAATCGAAAGTGGCAAGAAAGCAAAGAAAAATCTGCAATTTGCACTTGCATCGTGCATTTTTGCAGGACAGGAGCATTGTGTTGAGGAGGTGAGAATCAGACGTATGGAAAACGACTAGGTGCGGAAAATTGATTTTTCCCCATAGCCAGGTTAGCTCTGCTCGAGGTGAGGACGAGTTTTGCGAATAAAAATCCTTCGGGTTGAATCCTGAAGCTCAATCTACGAGAGGACCAAAAGCGCACAGATAACAAAAAAGCAAATGGATGCGTAAGTATAGCAAAACCGCATGGGGAAAATCGATTTCCTATTGAGAGGAAAAGCGTTTTTCCTTATGACAAGCTTTGGGCGTCAATATTGATTGAACATTCTTCCGGATCGCTTTTCGTAGGTTAATTGACGAAGTTGAATCGCTGGAAGCGATTCTGATGGACGATGTTACGATTATCCGGAACAGTAGGTAAGTGTCCTTATTGTGGAATCATAAAAATCCTCTCTTTTTTGATTTCTGGCGATGCAGTCTACTTTGCATTAGAAAAAAAAAATCGATTGCACAACTGCAATAGAGTTCAATTTTCGAATTCCAAAAGGTTAGCCAGATGATAGAGAAAATCGATTTTACTACACACCTCTCATTCAATTTTTGTTCTGATTTTGAATGTGACTGGGAGGGACCACACAAAACCATTACAGTTCCTTTTCTAGTTCTACTTTTTAACTTGAACCAGGCCTGGCTGCGAAAATTAGTGTTCCAGCCAATCATGGCTGGAATAGGGGGGCTTTTTTTTTGGAGACTTGGTCATTATTTTAATGTAAGTCCCTAAAAAGTCAAGTCTTATTCTTGATCAAAATGGTCTTCAACATTTTCTTCTTCTTCTTGGCATTACGTCCTCACTGGGTCAGAGCATGCTTCTCAGCTTAGTGTTCTTATGAGCACTTCCACAGTTAGTGACTGAGAGCTTTCTTTGCCAAAGTTGCCATTTCCGCGCTCAAGGGTTTCCTGGAGCAAATTCCTGGAAAATTGCAAACCCGCTGCATGAATTTCCTGACGAATTCCTTGAAAAAAGAGTGGAATTTTTTTTAGTGCGATCTCTAGAGTAGTCTTTGAAAGTATTCCAGAAGAAATCTCTGGAGTAAAACTAGAAAAATTTCAGAAACTTTACCTCGCAGAATTTTTGAAGAAACTTCTGAAGAAAGTGTGGTATAGTCGCATAAGAGTTTATGAGAATTTCTCTGATTTCTACGACGTAAAGAATATAACTCTGAGGAAAATGACTAGTAGATTCACTGAGTAGAAATAAGTGGCGACAATCTTAATTTAATATGGAGTTTACATTACCATAATAAGGAATACCTCTTTTGCAACAATGGTATAAAAAACTATTTTTCCAAAAATTACAAGCCTAGATAGTAGATAGATAGTTGTGAAGCATTGCATTTGCCAATGAATCTTGAAGGAGACTGTAATATATGTTAAAGCCTAAGGTAACTATATTTATGACTATGTAAAATATGCCGCTGAGATTGCTAGTTTCGAGAAAGTGATGAACAGCCAAGGAATGTGACTTATTTCTTTGAAGACATATAAACGAATTGACCAATAAATACTTTCAACAACAAGAATAGCTAAATGAACTAGAACTACGACTAAACAGACCAATTTTGATAAGACTTGAAGCCAATTGACATTCAAGGCTCTAATCTTACGTAAAAGACAGGAGTAATCACAATAGCATGACTAAAAAGGACATTTAAATGACAAAATTATTTTGACTAGACAGTATAGTAATGACACTACTATTTCAAACAAATTCTAATGGAGTTGGTAATTTTCACAATGCTTCCTTTTCTCAGAAGTAAGGGAAAATGTGTCTGTTTTCAGTAACTATCATGTTACAATACTTATAAAAAAACAGTGTTCAAGTGGGCACAATAGCCTAGTCAGTCTGAGTATTGGTCCTGGTAGAGGGGACACTTGGCACAAGCCAGACCGAAAGTTCAGCCTTGACAAGTAAAGCTGTCAGGCAGCTCCAACTGAATACCATGCAAGAAAAACTTAATTTTTGATTGAACAAATAATACCCCATACCAATTGAAATTAAAATCGAGCAAAACAAATAATTTCTAATCAAAGTTTTATTGTCAAAAAAAAATATCTACATTGGAATGAACAAATTGATGGGAAAATTCAATGAATACATAACAGGTTGTTTCCAATGACTGTGTTTTTAAAATAACACAACAGTTTTATTTTGCGTGTAGTGTAGGCCGTCCCTTGTTTTTCGAAAAATGTGAAAATTTCATTTAATGTTGGTGGGGATTGCTCATCAAACCTTCCGGTCCGCCTCATAGTTACGTACTATTTGGTGCTGGGTGTAGTTCTTGTTTTTCCAGCTGTATTGAAAAGCATGAGCCATAGTCTTTGGCATACAATTGGATCTTTCTTTAGCAGAAAAGAACCGAAATGTCTATCGACGACCGGTGATTGCTAGCAGATATAGTGGAGAGCTTGTCTTGATACGTTCATCGCTTCAAGCTAGTTGAAAAACTGAATACACTGATTGCCTGTCGATCAGAGCCGAACTAGGCATAGATCGTCTACATACATCTGAATCTACATGTCTCCGATGTATTACATCGTTCCAGGTGGGAGTTATCTGATATGTGAATATGGTACCATAACAGAATTTTTCATCTGGATGAAGTGATAAATCATAATATTCCGCAAACTGTATCACACATCTACAGAATGTATTGCGTGAAGTTAAGACATAGCAGAGTATTGGGTACATAGGACCAAGTCCCTGCCGGGTAGCGCGAAACTGATGAGCGATAGACAATAGAATCAACAACACTGCCATAAGGGATAGTAAGCATGTGACTATTGTCGAAACTATGATTAGGAGGCAAATCAACATCCCAAGATCAATTTTTTTGTTACAACCCAATGTAGGTATTATTAAATTAGGCTGTAGAAAATGATAAATATCTGATCACTTATGAATGTGTTGCAAGGTAATAAATGCTCGTAGTCTGTTTTCTTCGAATACATATGTATAAATTGTTAAAATTGCCGAAGCATACGCGGAATTTATTAAACGGATTATGAAATTAGGACTGAAATCATAATGATGATAGATTATCAACTTTCCTTTCGTCGTGCTATTTGTTACCGTTAGAATCACCAAACTGATTGGTTTCCCACTACATACACCAATACAACTGCACGAAAACTGAAGTATTATAATCGCGCGTTGAAACTTATTCAATATCCATATATTACATTAATAAATTCTTGTATACAGCTGGTATAAATAACAGAATCATCAACAGGAAAACAGGATGCTTGTTTTATTAAACATACTCAATCTGCACCTAAAATCTCGGATCCAAATAGTTTTCTAAATAAAAATTGTGTCTAAATAAAACGTGGAGGCCAACAAAACATAATTGAGTAGGAGTTTACAAGTTACTTAGGGCTTGAAAGCACATGAAAAGCAGTTTAAATTAATCTATTAGTAGATCAACACTAATGCTCACATTTTTATATTCTCATTTCATCATGGTCCTCATTGCTCGAGCGGAGATGAACACCCTGGAGATGGAAAAAATCGACAGCGCTACGACAAGGAAACGTAACAGATGAGAAACTATCGATACATTTATCAATTATAAAACCCCGTTTTAATGTTAACACTTTGTTTCTGTTTTTTTCGTTTCAGCAATCAAACAACCGAACCAACTCTACTATCTTTTCATTTCTTCTTCGTTATACTTATAGTCCCTCTGGCACTGAACCGAGTGGTGCGCCTTCCGCTTTTATTAGCGCTGTCTTTGCTGTACGTTGAGCATGGTGTCGGAGGTGGTGTGCTCTGTAGAACATCTGATGTGCTACACGGCGCGCCACTTCCGGCATTTTGTTTGGCGTGCGGGATGGGCAGTGCTGGTGATGAGGTGGAGGGCGCTATTCGGTTTAGTGCCAGAGGGACTATATCTATTTAATGTATCTGAAACTCGTGGGACCGCTTTAATTCCGGCGCCTGCTTGTGGAAGAACCCGGTGTGCTAAACGGTATAGGACATGTTAACGGGGGAGGCTTGGTAGGTCCTCACCCAGCCCGTGTCTAGATTGGCGGACAATTGTCTGCCAGGGTGTGGATTGAGCAATTACAATTACAATGTGAAAATTTCATTTAATGTTATAAGTTCGCCATTGTAAAGTGCTTGTTTTGGTAAGAACATAATCAGGTAAAAATTTAAAGTCCGTACGTGGACGCTAAGTTGGTCCCCCAATGGCCCTGAAGGTATAGGGTGTAAATGACCCCCGTCCGCAAAATCGAGCTCACTGCTCTAGGTCACGCAGCAAGAGTACAAAAAGCGGCTAGTAACAAATTCTTCTGCGCGCGTTTATATTTAGCACAGAAGATTATTTTCTTCACTAGAGTAGCAAGCTCGATTTTGTGCACGGGATCTTCTACATCTGATACCTTCAGGGCCGTTGGGGGACCACTTAGCGTCCACGTACGTTGAAGTCCGTTGAATTTTAACCTGTTTTTTTTTAACCAAAACGAGCACTTGGAGGGCAAAGTGGCATAGTAAGCTTCATAAGCGGATGGTCATGGGTTTGATTCCCAGTCCCCCCGAACAAAAAGCCTTGGTCAGTCCGCATGAAAACGACACGACCTCCACCCGTCTAACACCATGGCCGTCTGAAAGCGAACTGACAACCTGACCCTCTTCTGAGCGAACATGCTCTAGTACAGGGGTTTTCAGCCATTTTGGCTCGCGGAGCACTTTTTGAAAATAAAGCGTTGCGTGAAGCACCTGTTCGTTATCTCCGATAATTCCTACTAAAATCGTGAAGTGAGGTTTACAGCCAGTGACTACAGTTAGTAACCAAATGCTTTTTTTTCATACAAAATGCCCAAATTTGGGGCACTGTATCTCAGCTTCTAGTAGTCCGAATTGACTGAAATTTGGATGACAAACTACAAATAACCTGAAATTTTGTGATTTTTTTTACAATGTAGTCAATGACTACTAGTCATTTTCCAAAGAGTTTCAGTGAGTTGTTCGAAGACAAAGTAAGTAACCGAGTTATTTTATTTTTCATTAACTAACAAACGGTATTTTGTGGGTGGCTGGTGTGTTTTGTAATTTGCATAACTTTTAAAAGTGAATGAGTTTGCCGAGCAAACCAACCGCTCACAACTAACCGTTTTTTAATTGAATTAAAAATAATCGCTCGATTACTTGTTTTGTCTTCGAACAATCCTTTGAAACTTTAAAATTTGAGGCTTGCGGTAGACCTGCTATGATTAGGAAATATCCCGACTTACATTTCAAGTTCGAACAACTTAGCAAATTTCTGTAGCGTAATTTTTCTTTTCCACGCTTAAGGCGAAGTAGGTCGTCTTTGAATTTTGTACTGGGCATCGATTATTGTGGATATTTCGTGTCACGATTGCGATTTAATGAAAATAACTTGGTTTTGCACTGACATAGCTGAAAAAGTATCAGCATGATTTTTTACAATTAAGCACAAGTAGTGATACTTTTCGGAATCTATATTACCTACGATAGGGGCCCAGATAGCCGTAGCGGTAAACGCGCAGCTATTCAGCAAGACCAAGCTGAGGGTCGTGGGTTCGAATCCCACCGGTCGAGGTTCTTTTCGGGTTGGAAATTTTCTCGACTTCCCAGGGCATAGGAGTATCTTCGTACCTGCCACACGATATACGCATGCAAAAATGGTCATTGGTACAGTAAGCTCTCAGTTAATAACTGTGGAAGTGCTCATAAGAACACTAAGCTGAGAAGCAGGCTCTGTCCCAGTGGGGACGTAATGCCAGAAAGAAGAAGAAGAATTACCTATGATAACTGAGTTTTATCGCTTTGAAATTGGGAGCTAAAATATCAACATGGCTGCTAAAACGAATGACGGGCTATTTAGCCTAAAGAAAATAAAAAAAAACCGTGAGATATTCCAAACCGTTTCGAAATTTAGACTTTTATCGGAGTTACTTCAGTTCGGTTTATTTCGACGAATACCCTGAAAGTTTCAAATTATTGTTTTGGAGAAAATGGAATCTAAATCAAGGAAAATCCAATTTTACAGCCAAAACTATACCATACAAAATATATGATCAAATATTCGCCGCCAGAATACTTTCAATCTTTCAATTACATAATATCAACCCAAATTCTCTATATGGCTTGGTTTGATATAATTATAAGCATATTTTAAACCTAAAAGTTGAGATATTTCAAAGCATTGGTACGAATTTGCTCTGCGGAGCACGATCTAAAAACCGCTGCTCTAGTGAACCCGGATAACACGGCAATTGACCAACGCGCAAGAAACAACGGACTTCGCTCTGGACTGATATGCAACATCACGTGCTCTTTCATCTACTGACGATGGTCGAGTGTAAAAGAGGGGCGCAACTTTAGATCAGATCCACAAATAGAATCGATCGATAAAGAAGAATAGTCACACGGGCTCTGTACTAAAAATGAACAGCTGTCAATTTGAATATACGCTCTGGTGAGCAAAGAGCAAATGAGAATAACAAAACGAGCACTTTGCAATGACGAGCTAATAACATTCACATTTTCGAAAAATAAGGGTCGGCCTAGTGTAGACGTCACTTGCTGATGATAGTAACCAATCGATTAAGTTTTCGGCTCAGCTCTCTAGGTTTGTGCTCTTATAATTTTGAGATTTGGCTTCGATTCACCTTCACCTTATACCTGGTTTGTTGCTAAAAAGTAATTTGATGCTTGGAAAATTCCGGCAAGGAATCGTCAAAGAAACCTTTTTTTTTTCTTATCGCAGTACACAGTTGAAAAGAAATGTCAATTTGAAGAGGAATCGCTGTAGATATTTTTTGCAAGGAATTGGCGAGATCAGCCTTTATCTTCGATTCATAACTGTGGTACGATTTTCAATGCCCCATAGTTATGAATCAATGCTTCTGGGCATATAGTTGACATTGTATTTCCTACCAATTGAAATTCAAATTGCTTAAAATTGTTATGAATGCATGAGTTAAAAAGCTATTTAAGGAATTAGAGAGAGTTTCATTCAATTTCGTAATTACAAAAAAATATAAAATTTTGCCAGAATAATCAATATTTTTCTTGTAATTCAAAATACAATTAAGATTGCATAATAAAACATATTCAAATAACATTTGTTGCAACTAATTAGGTACAATAAAAAATAACACGATCTTCCTACCAGAATCACTTATGTGATCTTTGAAGGCTTTTATTTTTAACTCTGATAATATTCATCACAATCCTAGAACCTCCTAGAACCGAAGAAACCCAGATAGATATCATTAGGTATTTTCTGAGTAATCTTTCGACGAATTTCTTGTAGAATTGCAATGTTGATTAGAAGATTTCTTAAGTATTTAGTTTTAGAAACGTTTATTACGTACAGTATTGGACAAAACATCTGAAACTTTTTCGATTTTCGATACAAAATGACCAACTTTGATAAACCCCCTCCCCTTGGTTATGCGACCTTGCCGCGATGGGAGGGCATAATCCATTAGCCCATATGATGGAAACCAAAGGCGTAACCTGTAGAGTAA